>NW_028122999.1:0-198867 GCF_965194805.1 Balaenoptera borealis | reverse complement strand
CCTAATTCAGGCACTGAATTTAGTCCCAAGGCCGCTAGACTGTCCCTAACTCGGCTCGATGCCCTTATCGTCACAATGTTCCATGACCACTGTCATCACAATGCTCCACGCCCTTGTCATCACAATGCTCCATAACCCCTGTCATCACAATGCTCCATGACCTTTGTCATCGCAATGCTACATGCCATTGTCATCACAATGCTCCATGCCCTTATCATCACAATGCTCCATGACCCCTTTCATCACAATGCTCCATGACCATTGTCTCAAATGCTACATGTCTGTGAAATCACAAAGCTCCATGCCCCCTGTCATCACAAGTCTCCATGACTCTTGTCATCACAATGCTCCATGACCCTTGTCATCACAATGCTCCATGATCCTTGTAATCAAAATGCTCCTTGACCCTTTCTTCACAATGTTACAGTACCCCTTTCTTCACAATGCTCCATGCCGCTGGTCACCACAATGCTCCATGACTTCTGTCATCACAATGCTCCATGTCTCTTGTCATTAAAATGCTCCATGGCCCCTGTCATCACAATGCTTCATGATGCTTATAATCTCAATGCTCCATGGTCCTCGTCATCACAAATCTCCACGCATTTGTCATCACAATGCTCCATGACCCCTGTCATCCCAATGCTCCATAGCACTTTTCATCACAATGCTCCATGACCACTTTTATCACAATGTTCCATGACCACTTTAATCACAGTGCTCCATGACCACTTTCATCACAATGCCCCATGACCCCTGTAATCAAAATGCTCCATGGCCCTTGTCGCCACAATGCTCCAGGACCCGTCATCACAATTCTCCATGGCCCTTGTCATCACAATGCTCCATGGCGCTTGTCATCACAATGATCCAGAGCCTTAGTGCTTGAGTTGGGAGTAGTGTCATTGCCTCAGTTAGGGACACTGTCATTGCCTGAATTGGGAGTAGTGTCAGAGCCTTAGTTAGGGACAGCGCCAGGGCGAGTTGGGAGTAGTGCCAGTGCCTTAGTTAGGGACAGCACCAGTGCTTGCGTTGGGAATAGTGTCAGGGCCATAGTTAGGGACAGTGTCAGTGGCTGAGATGGGAATAGTGTCAGGGCCTTAGTTACGGACATTGTCAGTGCCTAAGTTGGGATTTTTGTCAGGGTCTTTATTATGGACAGTGTCAGGGCCTGAGTTAAGAGTAGTGTCAAGGCCTTAATTTGGAAGAGTGTCAGTGTCTCAGTTTGGAGTAGTGTCAGACCCTTGGTTAGGAACAGCCTCAGTGCCTGAGTTGGGAGTAGTGACATGGCTTAAGTTATGGACAGTGTCAGGGACTGAGTTAAGAATAGTCTCAGGACCTTAGTTAGGGACAGTGTCAGTGACTGTGTTAGGAATAGTGTCAGCGCCTAAGTTAGGAATAGTCTGAGACCGGTAGTTAGGAACAGTGTCAGGGCCTGAGTTGTGAGTAGTTTCAGGGCCTTAGTTAGAGAAAGTGTCAGTGCCGGGTTTGGCAGTTATGTCAGGGCCTTAGTTAGGGACAGTGTCAGTGCCTGAGTTGGGAGTAGTGTCAGGGCCTAGTTAGGGACAGGGTCAGTGCCTGAGTTGGGAGTAGTTTCAGGGCCTTAGTTAGAGAAAGTGTCAGTGCCGGAGTTGGGAGTTATGTCAGGGCCTTAGTTAGGGACAGTGTCAGGGCCTGAGTTGGGAGTAGTGTCAGGGCCTAGTAAGGGACAGTGTCAGTGCCTGAGTAGGAAGTAGTGTCAGGGCATTAGGGACAGTGTCAGTGGCTGCAATGGGAGTAGTGTCAGGGTCTTAGTTAGGGAGAGTGTCAGTGCCTGTGTTGGGAATAGTCTCAGGGTCTTTTCTGGGGACAGCATCAGGGCATGAGTTAAAAGTAGTGTCAAGACCTTAGTGAGGGAGAGTGTCAGTGCCTGTGTTGGGAGTAGTATCAGGCCCTTCGTTAGGGACAGTGTCAGGGTCTGAGGTAGAAGTAGTCTCAGGGCCTTATTTAGGTAGCGTGTCAATGCCTAAGTAAGTAGTAGTGTGAGGGCCTTAGTTAGGGACAGTGTCAATGCCTGTGTTGGGAGTAGTGTCAGAGACTTAGTAAGGGACACCGTCAGTGCCTGCGTTGGGAGTAGTGTCAGAGCCTTAGTTAGGGACAGTGTCAGGGTCTGAGGTAGAAGTAGTCTCAGGGCCTTAGTTAGGTAGCGTGTCAATGTCTAAGTAAGTAGTAGTGTGAGGGCCTTAGTTAGGGACAGTGTCAATGCCTGTGTTGGGAGTAGTGTCAGAGACTTAGTAAGGGACACCGTCAGTGCCTGCGTTGGGAGTAGTATCAGGCCCTTCGTTAGGGACAGTGTCAGGGTCTGAGGTAGAAGTAGTCTCAGGGCCTTAGTTAGGTAGCGTGTCAATGCCTAAGTAAGTAGTAATGTGAGGGCCTTAGTTAGGGACAGTGTCAATGCCTGTGTTGGGAGTAGTGTCAGAGACTTAGTAAGGGACACCGTCAGTGCCTGCGTTGGGAGTAGTGTCAGAGCCTTAGTTAGGGACACCGTCAGTGCCTGCGTTGGGAGTAGTGTCAGGGCCTTACTTAGGGACAGCGTCAGTGCCTGAGTTAGGAGTAGTGTGATGGCCGTAGTTAGGGACACTCTCAGTGCCAGAGTTGGGGGTAGTGTCAGGCCTTTGTTAGGGACTGTGCCAGGGCCTGAGTTAAGAGTAGTGTCAAGTCCTTAGTTAGGGACAGTGTTAGTGCCTGAGTTGAGAGTAATGTCAAGACCTTAGTTAGGGACAATGTCAGTGCGTAGTTTGGGAGTACTGTCAGGGCCTTAGTTAGGGACAGTGTCAGTGCCTGAGTTGGGAGTACTGTCAGGGCGTATTTAGGGACAGTCTCAATGCCTATTTTGGGAGTAGTGTCACGGCCTTAGTTAGTGATATTATCAGTGCCTGAGTAAGGAGTAGTGTCCGGGCCTTAGTTAGGGACAGTGTCAGTTGCTTAGTTAGGAGTAGCGTCACGAACTAAGTTAGGGCCAGTGTCAGTGCCTGAGTCAGGAGTAGAGTCAAGGCCTAAGTTAAGGACAGTGTCATTGCTTGAGATAGGAGTAGTGTCAGGGCCTTAGTTAGGGACATTGTCAGGGCATGATTTAGGAGATGTGTTAGGGCGTGAGCTATGAAGAGTGTCAGGGCCTTAGTTAGTGACAGTGTCAGTGCTGAGTTTGGAGTAGTATCAGGGCCTTAGTTAGAGACAGTGTCAGGGCCTGAGTTAGGTGTACGTCAGGGCCTTAGTTAGGGACAGTGTCAGAGCCTGATTTAGGAGTAGTGTCAGAGGCTTTGTTAGGGACAGTGTCAGGGCCTGAGTTAAGAGTAGTGTCACAGCTTTAGTTAGGACCAGTGTCAGGGCCTTAGTTAAGTCCAACATCAGCGCCTATGATAGGAATCAGATCAGGACCTGTGTTCCAGGTAATGTCAGGGCCTTATTTAAGAACAGTGTCAGGGCCTGAGTCCTGACTTACTCCTTACTCTCCTCACTAAGGACTTTGGACACTACTGCTAATTCAGGCCCTGATAATGTCCCTAACTAAGGCCTTGACACTTTCCTTGGCTAAGGCCCTGAACTTCTCCTAAGTCAGGCCCTGATACTGTCCCTAACAATGGCCCTGACACTACACCTAACTAAGGCCCCGACATGATACCTAACAAAGGCTTTGTTGCTAGTCCAAACTAAAGCCCTAAAATTGGTCCTAAATAAGGCCTTGACACTAATCCTAACTCAGGCCCTAAAACTGTCCCTAACTAAGGCCCTGATAGTATGCCTAACTCAGGCCCTCATACGATTCCTAACAATGGCTCTGATGCTAGTCCAAACTAAGGCCCTGAAATTGGTCCTAAATAAGGCCTTGACACTAATCCTAACTCAGGCCCTAGCACTGTCCCTAACTAGGTCTCAGACAGTACACCTAAATCAGACCCTGACACTGTCCCTAAGTGAGGCCCTGAGGCTGTCCCTCACAGAGGTCCTGATAATGTCTTTAACTAAACTCTAATGCTGATCTTACAGAGACCCTTATGTTGATCCTATGTCATGCCCTGACGCTGTCCGTAGCTAAGGCCCTGACTCTAGGCATCACTCAGGCCCTGTCGCTCTCCCTACGTCAGGCTAAGACTCTGTCCCTACCTGAAGCCCTGACACTGGGCCTAAATTAGGCACTGATGCTCTAATTAGCTATGGTCTTGACACTATCCCTAGGTCCTTTCCTGACACTATCCCTAGATCTTAACCTAAACTTGTCTTTAGCTATTGTCGAGCCTCTTATGCTAACTAAATCCCTGATGCTGTCTCTAACTAAGAGCCTGAAATTAGTCCCGAGGCCGTCAACCTGTCCCTAACTGAGGTTGGAGGCTCATCCTAACTGAGGCGCTGACACTGTCCCTAACTAAAGCCCTGACACTACACCTAACTCAGTCCCTGACACTGTACTTTACAAGGGCTCTGATGCTAGTCCTAACTCAGGTCCTGACACTGTCTCTAAGTAAGGCTCAGAATTTGCCCCTAATATAGGCCCTGCTGTCAGCAATAACTAAAAACTGGACACTAGCCTGAGTTAATATCCTGACATATTTCTAACCAAGGTCCTGACACTGTCCCTAAGAAAGCCCTGTCGCTGTCCCTGTGTTAAGAACTGAGGCTGTCCCTAACTCAGGCCCTGAAGCTTTCCCTAACTGAGGCCTAGAAGCTGTGACTAAGTCAGGCCCTGATCATATCTGTAACAAAGACGCTAAGGCTGATCCAACAGAGGCGCTGATTCTGTTCCTAAGTCATGCCCTGACAGTGTCCTCAGCTAAGGGCCTGACGCTAGGCCTCACTCAGGCCCTGTCGCTCTCCCTAAGTCAGGCTCTGATGCTGTCCCTACCTGAAGCCCTGACACTGGTTCTAAATAAGGATCTGATACTCTCAGTAACTAAAGTTTTGACACTATGCTTAGGTC
This sequence comes from Balaenoptera borealis, assembly GCF_965194805.1. Taxonomy (NCBI): domain Eukaryota; kingdom Metazoa; phylum Chordata; class Mammalia; order Artiodactyla; family Balaenopteridae; genus Balaenoptera; species Balaenoptera borealis. The sequence continues at coordinate 193,913 of NW_028122999.1, read as the reverse complement.
CTTTCCTGACACTATCCCTAGACCATAACCTGACCCTGTCCCTAGCAAATGTCGTGCCTCTTATGCTAACTACAGCCCTGCTGCTGTCCTTAACTAAGGGCCTAAAATTACTCTCGAGGCTGTGACCCTGTCCGTACCTAAGGCCTCGATGTTCGTCCTAATTCAGGGCCTGACACTGTCCCTAACTAAGGCCCTGCTGCCGTCAATATCTAAAGTCCTGACACTATCCTGAGCTAATTTCTTGACCCATCTCTTACCAAGGTCCTGAAACTGTCCCTAAGGAAGCCCTGATGCTGTCTCCAAGTGAGGCCTTGAGGCTGTCCCTAACAGAGGCCCTGATAATATCTTTCACATAGCCCCTGAGGCTGATCCTACCGGGGCTCTTATGCTGCTCCTAAGTCATGCCCTGACACTGTCTCTAGCTAAGGCCCTGACGCTAGGCCTCACTCAGGCCCTGTCCCACTCCCTAAGTCAGGCTCTGACGCTGTTCCTACCCGAAGCCCTGACACTCACTGCTCCTAAATTAGGTCCTGATGTGCTAAGTAACTAAGGTCTTGACACTATCCCTAGGTCATTTCCTGACACTCTCCCTAGACCTTAACCTAACCTTCTCTTTAGCTAATGTCGAGATTAGCTAAAGAGATTCTTTAGAACGAGATTCTTTCATCTTCTGAATATAGTTTTCTTCAAAACATAATTTTTATAGTGTTACTAACTTTAAACAAAATGTACTCAACTGCTGTGGAATATTCCTTCATAGGAGCGTGCATGGTTCACTTCTGCATCTGCTTGTGGTGGTGTTCAGGTTGCTTTCAGCTGTAGATCCCCTTATGCTAGCTAAATCCCTGATTCTGTCCCTAAATGAGGCCCTGAATTTAGGTCCGAGGCCGTGAACCTGTCCCTAACTGAGGCCTGGAGGCTCGTCCTAATGCAGGCCCTGACACTGTCCCCAACTAAGGCTCTGACACTACACCTAACTCAGTCACTGACACTGTACCTAACAAAGGCTCTGATGCTAGTCCTAACTTAGGCCCTGACACTGCCTCTAACTAAGGCCCTGCTGCCGTCAATATCTGAACACCTGATATTATCCTGCGCTAATAGCCTGACCCATGTCTTACCAAGGTCCTGAAACTTTCCCAAAGTAAGCCCTGACGCTGCCCCTAAGTGAGGCCTTGAGGCTATCCCTAACGGAGGCCCTGATAATAGCTTTAACGAAGACCCTAATGCTGATCCTACAGAGGCCTTTATGCTGCTCCTAAGTCATGCCCTGATACTGTCCCTTACTCAGGCCCTAAAGATAGGCCTCACTTAGGCCCTGTTGCTGTACCTCAGTTAGGCTCTGACGCTGTCCGTACATCCAGCCCTGGCGCTGGTCCTGATTAAGGCGCTCACGCTGCTGCTAACTAAGGCCCTGATGCTCTCAATAACTAAGGTCTTCTCGTTAGCCCTTGGTCATCTCCTTGCACTATCTCTGGCCTGGGACCTGACTCTGTCCCGAGATAATCTCCTGCATCTTCTGCTAACTGAAACCCTAATGCTCTCCCTAACTAAGGCCCTGACTACTCCTAACTAAGGCCATGACACTGAATCTAACAAAGGCCCGGAATCTGTCCTTAATATAGGCCCTGCTGCCAGCAATAACTAAAATCCTGACACTCTCCTGAGCTAATATCCTGACTCATTTCTAACCAAGGTCCTGACACTGTCCCTAAGAAAGCCCTGTCGCTGTCTTTAAGTGAAGACCTGAGGCTGTCTGTAACTCAGACCCTGAAGCTTTCCCTAACTGAGGCCTTGACGCTGTGACTAACTTGGGCTCCGGTCATGTCTTTAACTAAGAGCCTAAAGCTGATCCAACAGAGGCACTGATGCTGCTCCTAAGTCATTCCCTGACAGTGTCCCCAGCTAAGGGCCTGACATCAGGCCTCACTCAGGCCCTGTCGCTCTTCCTAAGTCAGGCCCTGATGCTGTGCCTACCTGAAGCCCTAACGCTGCTTCTGAATAAGTCCCTGAGAGTCTCAGTAACAAAGGTCTTCACACTATCCTTAGGTCATTTCCTGACACGATTCCAAGCCTTTACCCTAACCCTGTCCCGAACTAATGTCCTACATCTTATGCTAACTAAAGACCTTATGCTGTGCCTAATTCAGGCACTGAATTTAGTCCCAAGGCCGCTAGACTGTCCCTAACTCGGCTCGATGCCCTTATCGTCACAATGTTCCATGACCACTGTCATCACAATGCTCCACGCCCTTGTCATCACAATGCTCCATAACCCCTGTCATCACAATGCTCCATGACCTTTGTCATCGCAATGCTACATGCCATTGTCATCACAATGCTCCATGCCCTTATCATCACAATGCTCCATGACCCCTTTCATCACAATGCTCCATGACCATTGTCTCAAATGCTACATGTCTGTGAAATCACAAAGCTCCATGCCCCCTGTCATCACAAGTCTCCATGACTCTTGTCATCACAATGCTCCATGACCCTTGTCATCACAATGCTCCATGATCCTTGTAATCAAAATGCTCCTTGACCCTTTCTTCACAATGTTACAGTACCCCTTTCTTCACAATGCTCCATGCCGCTGGTCACCACAATGCTCCATGACTTCTGTCATCACAATGCTCCATGTCTCTTGTCATTAAAATGCTCCATGGCCCCTGTCATCACAATGCTGCATGATGCTTATAATCTCAATGCTCCATGGTCCTCGTCATCACAAATCTCCACGCATCTGTCATCACAATGCTCCATGACCCCTGTCATCCCAATGCTCCATAGCACTTTTCATCACAATGCTCCATGACCACTTTTATCACAATGTTCCATGACCACTTTAATCACAGTGCTCCATGACCACTTTCATCACAATGCCCCATGACCCCTGTAATCAAAATGCTCCATGGCCCTTGTCGCCACAATGCTCCAGGACCCGTCATCACAATTCTCCATGGCCCTTGTCATCACAATGCTCCATGGCGCTTGTCATCACAATGATCCAGAGCCTTAGTGCTTGAGTTGGGAGTAGTGTCATTGCCTCAGTTAGGGACACTGTCATTGCCTGAATTGGGAGTAGTGTCAGAGCCTTAGTTAGGGACAGCGCCAGGGCGAGTTGGGAGTAGTGCCAGTGCCTTAGTTAGGGACAGCACCAGTGCTTGCGTTGGGAATAGTGTCAGGGCCATAGTTAGGGACAGTGTCAGTGGCTGAGATGGGAATAGTGTCAGGGCCTTAGTTACGGACATTGTCAGTGCCTAAGTTGGGATTTTTGTCAGGGTCTTTATTATGGACAGTGTCAGGGCCTGAGTTAAGAGTAGTGTCAAGGCCTTAATTTGGAAGAGTGTCAGTGTCTCAGTTTGGAGTCGTGTCAGACCCTTAGTTAGGAACAGCCTCAGTGCCTGAGTTGGGAGTAGTGACGTGGCTTAAGTTATGGACAGTGTCAGGGACTGAGTTAAGAATAGTCTCAGGACCTTAGTTAGGGACAGTGTCAGTGACTGTGTTAGGAATAGTGTCAGCGCCTAAGTTAGGAGTAGTCTGAGACCGGTAGTTAGGAACAGTGTCAGGGCCTGAGTTGTGAGTAGTTTCAGGGCCTTAGTTAGAGAAAGTGTCAGTGCCGGGTTTGGCAGTTATGTCAGGGCCTTAGTTAGGGACAGTGTCAGTGCCTGAGTTGGGAGTAGTGTCAGGGCCTAGTTAGGGACAGGGTCAGTGCCTGAGTTGGGAGTAGTTTCAGGGCCTTAGTTAGAGAAAGTGTCAGTGCCGGAGTTGGGAGTTATGTCAGGGCCTTAGTTAGGGACAGTGTCAGGGCCTGAGTTGGGAGTAGTGTCAGGGCCTAGTAAGGGACAGTGTCAGTGCCTGAGTAGGAAGTAGTGTCAGGGCATTAGGGACAGTGTCAGTGGCTGCAATGGGAGTAGTGTCAGGGTCTTAGTTAGGGAGAGTGTCAGTGCCTGTGTTGGGAATAGTCTCAGGGTCTTTTCTGGGGACAGCATCAGGGCATGAGTTAAAAGTAGTGTCAAGACCTTAGTGAGGGAGAGTGTCAGTGCCTGTGTTGGGAGTAGTATCAGGCCCTTCGTTAGGGACAGTGTCAGGGTCTGAGGTAGAAGTAGTCTCAGGGCCTTATTTAGGTAGCGTGTCAATGCCTAAGTAAGTAGTAGTGTGAGGGCCTTAGTTAGGGACAGTGTCAATGCCTGTGTTGGGAGTAGTGTCAGAGACTTAGTAAGGGACACCGTCAGTGCCTGCGTTGGGAGTAGTGTCAGAGCCTTAGTTAGGGACAGTGTCAGGGTCTGAGGTAGAAGTAGTCTCAGGGCCTTAGTTAGGTAGCGTGTCAATGTCTAAGTAAGTAGTAGTGTGAGGGCCTTAGTTAGGGACAGTGTCAATGCCTGTGTTGGGAGTAGTGTCAGAGACTTAGTAAGGGACACCGTCAGTGCCTGCGTTGGGAGTAGTATCAGGCCCTTCGTTAGGGACAGTGTCAGGGTCTGAGGTAGAAGTAGTCTCAGGGCCTTAGTTAGGTAGCGTGTCAATGCCTAAGTAAGTAGTAATGTGAGGGCCTTAGTTAGGGACAGTGTCAATGCCTGTGTTGGGAGTAGTGTCAGAGACTTAGTAAGGGACACCGTCAGTGCCTGCGTTGGGAGTAGTGTCAGAGCCTTAGTTAGGGACACCGTCAGTGCCTGCGTTGGGAGTAGTGTCAGGGCCTTACTTAGGGACAGCGTCAGTGCCTGAGTTAGGAGTAGTGTGATGGCCGTAGTTAGGGACACTCTCAGTGCCAGAGTTGGGGGTAGTGTCAGGCCTTTGTTAGGGACTGTGCCAGGGCCTGAGTTAAGAGTAGTGTCAAGTCCTTAGTTAGGGACAGTGTTAGTGCCTGAGTTGAGAGTAATGTCAAGACCTTAGTTAGGGACAATGTCAGTGCGTAGTTTGGGAGTACTGTCAGGGCCTTAGTTAGGGACAGTGTCAGTGCCTGAGTTGGGAGTACTGTCAGGGCGTATTTAGGGACAGTCTCAATGCCTATTTTGGGAGTAGTGTCACGGCCTTAGTTAGTGATATTATCAGTGCCTGAGTAAGGAGTAGTGTCCGGGCCTTAGTTAGGGACAGTGTCAGTTGCTTAGTTAGGAGTAGCGTCACGAACTAAGTTAGGGCCAGTGTCAGTGCCTGAGTCAGGAGTAGAGTCAAGGCCTAAGTTAAGGACAGTGTCATTGCTTGAGATAGGAGTAGTGTCAGGGCCTTAGTTAGGGACATTGTCAGGGCATGATTTAGGAGATGTGTTAGGGCGTGAGCTATGAAGAGTGTCAGGGCCTTAGTTAGTGACAGTGTCAGTGCTGAGTTTGGAGTAGTATCAGGGCCTTAGTTAGAGACAGTGTCAGGGCCTGAGTTAGGTGTACGTCAGGGCCTTAGTTAGGGACAGTGTCAGAGCCTGATTTAGGAGTAGTGTCAGAGGCTTTGTTAGGGACAGTGTCAGGGCCTGAGTTAAGAGTAGTGTCACAGCTTTAGTTAGGACCAGTGTCAGGGCCTTAGTTAAGTCCAACATCAGCGCCTATGATAGGAATCAGATCAGGACCTGTGTTCCAGGTAATGTCAGGGCCTTATTTAAGAACAGTGTCAGGGCCTGAGTCCTGACTTACTCCTTACTCTCCTCACTAAGGACTTTGGACACTACTGCTAATTCAGGCCCTGATAATGTCCCTAACTAAGGCCTTGACACTTTCCTTGGCTAAGGCCCTGAACTTCTCCTAAGTCAGGCCCTGATACTGTCCCTAACAATGGCCCTGACACTACACCTAACTAAGGCCCCGACATGATACCTAACAAAGGCTTTGTTGCTAGTCCAAACTAAAGCCCTAAAATTGGTCCTAAATAAGGCCTTGACACTAATCCTAACTCAGGCCCTAAAACTGTCCCTAACTAAGGCCCTGATAGTATGCCTAACTCAGGCCCTCATACGATTCCTAACAATGGCTCTGATGCTAGTCCAAACTAAGGCCCTGAAATTGGTCCTAAATAAGGCCTTGACACTAATCCTAACTCAGGCCCTAGCACTGTCCCTAACTAGGTCTCAGACAGTACACCTAAATCAGACCCTGACACTGTCCCTAAGTGAGGCCCTGAGGCTGTCCCTCACAGAGGTCCTGATAATGTCTTTAACTAAACTCTAATGCTGATCTTACAGAGACCCTTATGTTGATCCTATGTCATGCCCTGACGCTGTCCGTAGCTAAGGCCCTGACTCTAGGCATCACTCAGGCCCTGTCGCTCTCCCTACGTCAGGCTAAGACTCTGTCCCTACCTGAAGCCCTGACACTGGGCCTAAATTAGGCACTGATGCTCTAATTAGCTATGGTCTTGACACTATCCCTAGGTCCTTTCCTGACACTATCCCTAGATCTTAACCTAAACTTGTCTTTAGCTATTGTCGAGCCTCTTATGCTAACTAAATCCCTGATGCTGTCTCTAACTAAGAGCCTGAAATTAGTCCCGAGGCCGTCAACCTGTCCCTAACTGAGGTTGGAGGCTCATCCTAACTGAGGCGCTGACACTGTCCCTAACTAAAGCCCTGACACTACACCTAACTCAGTCCCTGACACTGTACTTTACAAGGGCTCTGATGCTAGTCCTAACTCAGGTCCTGACACTGTCTCTAAGTAAGGCTCAGAATTTGCCCCTAATATAGGCCCTGCTGTCAGCAATAACTAAAAACTGGACACTAGCCTGAGTTAATATCCTGACATATTTCTAACCAAGGTCCTGACACTGTCCCTAAGAAAGCCCTGTCGCTGTCCCTGTGTTAAGAACTGAGGCTGTCCCTAACTCAGGCCCTGAAGCTTTCCCTAACTGAGGCCTAGAAGCTGTGACTAAGTCAGGCCCTGATCATATCTGTAACAAAGACGCTAAGGCTGATCCAACAGAGGCGCTGATTCTGTTCCTAAGTCATGCCCTGACAGTGTCCTCAGCTAAGGGCCTGACGCTAGGCCTCACTCAGGCCCTGTCGCTCTCCCTAAGTCAGGCTCTGATGCTGTCCCTACCTGAAGCCCTGACACTGGTTCTAAATAAGGATCTGATACTCTCAGTAACTAAAGTTTTGACACTATGCTTAGGTCCTTTCCTGACACTATCCCTAGACCATAACCTGACCCTGTCCCTAGCAAATGTCGTGCCTCTTATGCTAACTACAGCCCTGCTGCTGTCCTTAACTAAGGGCCTAAAATTACTCTCGAGGCTGTGACCCTGTCCGTACCTAAGGCCTCGATGTTCGTCCTAATTCAGGGCCTGACACTGTCCCTAACTAAGGCCCTGCTGCCGTCAATATCTAAAGTCCTGACACTATCCTGAGCTAATTTCTTGACCCATCTCTTACCAAGGTCCTGAAACTGTCCCTAAGGAAGCCCTGATGCTGTCTCCAAGTGAGGCCTTGAGGCTGTCCCTAACAGAGGCCCTGATAATATCTTTCACATAGCCCCTGAGGCTGATCCTACCGGGGCTCTTATGCTGCTCCTAAGTCATGCCCTGACACTGTCTCTAGCTAAGGCCCTGACGCTAGGCCTCACTCAGGCCCTGTCCCACTCCCTAAGTCAGGCTCTGACGCTGTTCCTACCCGAAGCCCTGACACTCACTGCTCCTAAATTAGGTCCTGATGTGCTAAGTAACTAAGGTCTTGACACTATCCCTAGGTCATTTCCTGACACTCTCCCTAGACCTTAACCTAACCTTCTCTTTAGCTAATGTCGAGATTAGCTAAAGAGATTCTTTAGAACGAGATTCTTTCATCTTCTGAATATAGTTTTCTTCAAAACATAATTTTTATAGTGTTACTAACTTTAAACAAAATGTACTCAACTGCTGTGGAATATTCCTTCATAGGAGCGTGCATGGTTCACTTCTGCATCTGCTTGTGGTGGTGTTCAGGTTGCTTTCAGCTGTAGATCCCCTTATGCTAGCTAAATCCCTGATTCTGTCCCTAAATGAGGCCCTGAATTTAGGTCCGAGGCCGTGAACCTGTCCCTAACTGAGGCCTGGAGGCTCGTCCTAATGCAGGCCCTGACACTGTCCCCAACTAAGGCTCTGACACTACACCTAACTCAGTCACTGACACTGTACCTAACAAAGGCTCTGATGCTAGTCCTAACTTAGGCCCTGACACTGCCTCTAACTAAGGCCCTGCTGCCGTCAATATCTGAACACCTGATATTATCCTGCGCTAATAGCCTGACCCATGTCTTACCAAGGTCCTGAAACTTTCCAAAAGTAAGCCCTGACGCTGCCCCTAAGTGAGGCCTTGAGGCTATCCCTAACGGAGGCCCTGATAATAGCTTTAACGAAGACCCTAATGCTGATCCTACAGAGGCCTTTATGCTGCTCCTAAGTCATGCCCTGATACTGTCCCTTACTCAGGCCCTAAAGATAGGCCTCACTTAGGCCCTGTTGCTGTACCTCAGTTAGGCTCTGACGCTGTCCGTACATCCAGCCCTGGCGCTGGTCCTGATTAAGGCGCTCACGCTGCTGCTAACTAAGGCCCTGATGCTCTCAATAACTAAGGTCTTCTCGTTAGCCCTTGGTCATCTCCTTGCACTATCTCTGGCCTGGGACCTGACTCTGTCCCGAGATAATCTCCTGCATCTTCTGCTAACTGAAACCCTAATGCTCTCCCTAACTAAGGCCCTGACTACTCCTAACTAAGGCCATGACACTGAATCTAACAAAGGCCCGGAATCTGTCCTTAATATAGGCCCTGCTGCCAGCAATAACTAAAATCCTGACACTCTCCTGAGCTAATATCCTGACTCATTTCTAACCAAGGTCCTGACACTGTCCCTAAGAAAGCCCTGTCGCTGTCTTTAAGTGAAGACCTGAGGCTGTCTGTAACTCAGACCCTGAAGCTTTCCCTAACTGAGGCCTTGACGCTGTGACTAACTTGGGCTCCGGTCATGTCTTTAACTAAGAGCCTAAAGCTGATCCAACAGAGGCACTGATGCTGCTCCTAAGTCATTCCCTGACAGTGTCCCCAGCTAAGGGCCTGACATCAGGCCTCACTCAGGCCCTGTCGCTCTTCCTAAGTCAGGCCCTGATGCTGTGCCTACCTGAAGCCCTAACGCTGCTTCTGAATAAGTCCCTGAGAGTCTCAGTAACAAAGGTCTTCACACTATCCTTAGGTCATTTCCTGACACGATTCCAAGCCTTTACCCTAACCCTGTCCCGAACTAATGTCCTACATCTTATGCTAACTAAAGACCTTATGCTGTGCCTAATTCAGGCACTGAATTTAGTCCCAAGGCCGCTAGACTGTCCCTAACTCGGCTCGATGCCCTTATCGTCACAATGTTCCATGACCACTGTCATCACAATGCTCCACGCCCTTGTCATCACAATGCTCCATAACCCCTGTCATCACAATGCTCCATGACCTTTGTCATCGCAATGCTACATGCCATTGTCATCACAATGCTCCATGCCCTTATCATCACAATGCTCCATGACCCCTTTCATCACAATGCTCCATGACCATTGTCTCAAATGCTACATGTCTGTGAAATCACAAAGCTCCATGCCCCCTGTCATCACAAGTCTCCATGACTCTTGTCATCACAATGCTCCATGACCCTTGTCATCACAATGCTCCATGATCCTTGTAATCAAAATGCTCCTTGACCCTTTCTTCACAATGTTACAGTACCCCTTTCTTCACAATGCTCCATGCCGCTGGTCACCACAATGCTCCATGACTTCTGTCATCACAATGCTCCATGTCTCTTGTCATTAAAATGCTCCATGGCCCCTGTCATCACAATGCTGCATGATGCTTATAATCTCAATGCTCCATGGTCCTCGTCATCACAAATCTCCACGCATCTGTCATCACAATGCTCCATGACCCCTGTCATCCCAATGCTCCATAGCACTTTTCATCACAATGCTCCATGACCACTTTTATCACAATGTTCCATGACCACTTTAATCACAGTGCTCCATGACCACTTTCATCACAATGCCCCATGACCCCTGTAATCAAAATGCTCCATGGCCCTTGTCGCCACAATGCTCCAGGACCCGTCATCACAATTCTCCATGGCCCTTGTCATCACAATGCTCCATGGCGCTTGTCATCACAATGATCCAGAGCCTTAGTGCTTGAGTTGGGAGTAGTGTCATTGCCTCAGTTAGGGACACTGTCATTGCCTGAATTGGGAGTAGTGTCAGAGCCTTAGTTAGGGACAGCGCCAGGGCGAGTTGGGAGTAGTGCCAGTGCCTTAGTTAGGGACAGCACCAGTGCTTGCGTTGGGAATAGTGTCAGGGCCATAGTTAGGGACAGTGTCAGTGGCTGAGATGGGAATAGTGTCAGGGCCTTAGTTACGGACATTGTCAGTGCCTAAGTTGGGATTTTTGTCAGGGTCTTTATTATGGACAGTGTCAGGGCCTGAGTTAAGAGTAGTGTCAAGGCCTTAATTTGGAAGAGTGTCAGTGTCTCAGTTTGGAGTCGTGTCAGACCCTTAGTTAGGAACAGCCTCAGTGCCTGAGTTGGGAGTAGTGACGTGGCTTAAGTTATGGACAGTGTCAGGGACTGAGTTAAGAATAGTCTCAGGACCTTAGTTAGGGACAGTGTCAGTGACTGTGTTAGGAATAGTGTCAGCGCCTAAGTTAGGAGTAGTCTGAGACCGGTAGTTAGGAACAGTGTCAGGGCCTGAGTTGTGAGTAGTTTCAGGGCCTTAGTTAGAGAAAGTGTCAGTGCCGGGTTTGGCAGTTATGTCAGGGCCTTAGTTAGGGACAGTGTCAGTGCCTGAGTTGGGAGTAGTGTCAGGGCCTAGTTAGGGACAGGGTCAGTGCCTGAGTTGGGAGTAGTTTCAGGGCCTTAGTTAGAGAAAGTGTCAGTGCCGGAGTTGGGAGTTATGTCAGGGCCTTAGTTAGGGACAGTGTCAGGGCCTGAGTTGGGAGTAGTGTCAGGGCCTAGTAAGGGACAGTGTCAGTGCCTGAGTAGGAAGTAGTGTCAGGGCATTAGGGACAGTGTCAGTGGCTGCAATGGGAGTAGTGTCAGGGTCTTAGTTAGGGAGAGTGTCAGTGCCTGTGTTGGGAATAGTCTCAGGGTCTTTTCTGGGGACAGCATCAGGGCATGAGTTAAAAGTAGTGTCAAGACCTTAGTGAGGGAGAGTGTCAGTGCCTGTGTTGGGAGTAGTATCAGGCCCTTCGTTAGGGACAGTGTCAGGGTCTGAGGTAGAAGTAGTCTCAGGGCCTTATTTAGGTAGCGTGTCAATGCCTAAGTAAGTAGTAGTGTGAGGGCCTTAGTTAGGGACAGTGTCAATGCCTGTGTTGGGAGTAGTGTCAGAGACTTAGTAAGGGACACCGTCAGTGCCTGCGTTGGGAGTAGTGTCAGAGCCTTAGTTAGGGACAGTGTCAGGGTCTGAGGTAGAAGTAGTCTCAGGGCCTTAGTTAGGTAGCGTGTCAATGTCTAAGTAAGTAGTAGTGTGAGGGCCTTAGTTAGGGACAGTGTCAATGCCTGTGTTGGGAGTAGTGTCAGAGACTTAGTAAGGGACACCGTCAGTGCCTGCGTTGGGAGTAGTATCAGGCCCTTCGTTAGGGACAGTGTCAGGGTCTGAGGTAGAAGTAGTCTCAGGGCCTTAGTTAGGTAGCGTGTCAATGCCTAAGTAAGTAGTAATGTGAGGGCCTTAGTTAGGGACAGTGTCAATGCCTGTGTTGGGAGTAGTGTCAGAGACTTAGTAAGGGACACCGTCAGTGCCTGCGTTGGGAGTAGTGTCAGAGCCTTAGTTAGGGACACCGTCAGTGCCTGCGTTGGGAGTAGTGTCAGGGCCTTACTTAGGGACAGCGTCAGTGCCTGAGTTAGGAGTAGTGTGATGGCCGTAGTTAGGGACACTCTCAGTGCCAGAGTTGGGGGTAGTGTCAGGCCTTTGTTAGGGACTGTGCCAGGGCCTGAGTTAAGAGTAGTGTCAAGTCCTTAGTTAGGGACAGTGTTAGTGCCTGAGTTGAGAGTAATGTCAAGACCTTAGTTAGGGACAATGTCAGTGCGTAGTTTGGGAGTACTGTCAGGGCCTTAGTTAGGGACAGTGTCAGTGCCTGAGTTGGGAGTACTGTCAGGGCGTATTTAGGGACAGTCTCAATGCCTATTTTGGGAGTAGTGTCACGGCCTTAGTTAGTGATATTATCAGTGCCTGAGTAAGGAGTAGTGTCCGGGCCTTAGTTAGGGACAGTGTCAGTTGCTTAGTTAGGAGTAGCGTCACGAACTAAGTTAGGGCCAGTGTCAGTGCCTGAGTCAGGAGTAGAGTCAAGGCCTAAGTTAAGGACAGTGTCATTGCTTGAGATAGGAGTAGTGTCAGGGCCTTAGTTAGGGACATTGTCAGGGCATGATTTAGGAGATGTGTTAGGGCGTGAGCTATGAAGAGTGTCAGGGCCTTAGTTAGTGACAGTGTCAGTGCTGAGTTTGGAGTAGTATCAGGGCCTTAGTTAGAGACAGTGTCAGGGCCTGAGTTAGGTGTACGTCAGGGCCTTAGTTAGGGACAGTGTCAGAGCCTGATTTAGGAGTAGTGTCAGAGGCTTTGTTAGGGACAGTGTCAGGGCCTGAGTTAAGAGTAGTGTCACAGCTTTAGTTAGGACCAGTGTCAGGGCCTTAGTTAAGTCCAACATCAGCGCCTATGATAGGAATCAGATCAGGACCTGTGTTCCAGGTAATGTCAGGGCCTTATTTAAGAACAGTGTCAGGGCCTGAGTCCTGACTTACTCCTTACTCTCCTCACTAAGGACTTTGGACACTACTGCTAATTCAGGCCCTGATAATGTCCCTAACTAAGGCCTTGACACTTTCCTTGGCTAAGGCCCTGAACTTCTCCTAAGTCAGGCCCTGATACTGTCCCTAACAATGGCCCTGACACTACACCTAACTAAGGCCCCGACATGATACCTAACAAAGGCTTTGTTGCTAGTCCAAACTAAAGCCCTAAAATTGGTCCTAAATAAGGCCTTGACACTAATCCTAACTCAGGCCCTAAAACTGTCCCTAACTAAGGCCCTGATAGTATGCCTAACTCAGGCCCTCATACGATTCCTAACAATGGCTCTGATGCTAGTCCAAACTAAGGCCCTGAAATTGGTCCTAAATAAGGCCTTGACACTAATCCTAACTCAGGCCCTAGCACTGTCCCTAACTAGGTCTCAGACAGTACACCTAAATCAGACCCTGACACTGTCCCTAAGTGAGGCCCTGAGGCTGTCCCTCACAGAGGTCCTGATAATGTCTTTAACTAAACTCTAATGCTGATCTTACAGAGACCCTTATGTTGATCCTATGTCATGCCCTGACGCTGTCCGTAGCTAAGGCCCTGACTCTAGGCATCACTCAGGCCCTGTCGCTCTCCCTACGTCAGGCTAAGACTCTGTCCCTACCTGAAGCCCTGACACTGGGCCTAAATTAGGCACTGATGCTCTAATTAGCTATGGTCTTGACACTATCCCTAGGTCCTTTCCTGACACTATCCCTAGATCTTAACCTAAACTTGTCTTTAGCTATTGTCGAGCCTCTTATGCTAACTAAATCCCTGATGCTGTCTCTAACTAAGAGCCTGAAATTAGTCCCGAGGCCGTCAACCTGTCCCTAACTGAGGTTGGAGGCTCATCCTAACTGAGGCGCTGACACTGTCCCTAACTAAAGCCCTGACACTACACCTAACTCAGTCCCTGACACTGTACTTTACAAGGGCTCTGATGCTAGTCCTAACTCAGGTCCTGACACTGTCTCTAAGTAAGGCTCAGAATTTGCCCCTAATATAGGCCCTGCTGTCAGCAATAACTAAAAACTGGACACTAGCCTGAGTTAATATCCTGACATATTTCTAACCAAGGTCCTGACACTGTCCCTAAGAAAGCCCTGTCGCTGTCCCTGTGTTAAGAACTGAGGCTGTCCCTAACTCAGGCCCTGAAGCTTTCCCTAACTGAGGCCTAGAAGCTGTGACTAAGTCAGGCCCTGATCATATCTGTAACAAAGACGCTAAGGCTGATCCAACAGAGGCGCTGATTCTGTTCCTAAGTCATGCCCTGACAGTGTCCTCAGCTAAGGGCCTGACGCTAGGCCTCACTCAGGCCCTGTCGCTCTCCCTAAGTCAGGCTCTGATGCTGTCCCTACCTGAAGCCCTGACACTGGTTCTAAATAAGGATCTGATACTCTCAGTAACTAAAGTTTTGACACTATGCTTAGGTCCTTTCCTGACACTATCCCTAGACCATAACCTGACCCTGTCCCTAGCAAATGTCGTGCCTCTTATGCTAACTACAGCCCTGCTGCTGTCCTTAACTAAGGGCCTAAAATTACTCTCGAGGCTGTGACCCTGTCCGTACCTAAGGCCTCGATGTTCGTCCTAATTCAGGGCCTGACACTGTCCCTAACTAAGGCCCTGCTGCCGTCAATATCTAAAGTCCTGACACTATCCTGAGCTAATTTCTTGACCCATCTCTTACCAAGGTCCTGAAACTGTCCCTAAGGAAGCCCTGATGCTGTCTCCAAGTGAGGCCTTGAGGCTGTCCCTAACAGAGGCCCTGATAATATCTTTCACATAGCCCCTGAGGCTGATCCTACCGGGGCTCTTATGCTGCTCCTAAGTCATGCCCTGACACTGTCTCTAGCTAAGGCCCTGACGCTAGGCCTCACTCAGGCCCTGTCCCACTCCCTAAGTCAGGCTCTGACGCTGTTCCTACCCGAAGCCCTGACACTCACTGCTCCTAAATTAGGTCCTGATGTGCTAAGTAACTAAGGTCTTGACACTATCCCTAGGTCATTTCCTGACACTCTCCCTAGACCTTAACCTAACCTTCTCTTTAGCTAATGTCGAGATTAGCTAAAGAGATTCTTTAGAACGAGATTCTTTCATCTTCTGAATATAGTTTTCTTCAAAACATAATTTTTATAGTGTTACTAACTTTAAACAAAATGTACTCAACTGCTGTGGAATATTCCTTCATAGGAGCGTGCATGGTTCACTTCTGCATCTGCTTGTGGTGGTGTTCAGGTTGCTTTCAGCTGTAGATCCCCTTATGCTAGCTAAATCCCTGATTCTGTCCCTAAATGAGGCCCTGAATTTAGGTCCGAGGCCGTGAACCTGTCCCTAACTGAGGCCTGGAGGCTCGTTCTAATGCAGGCCCTGACACTGTCCCCAACTAAGGCTCTGACACTACACCTAACTCAGTCACTGACACTGTACCTAACAAAGGCTCTGATGCTAGTCCTAACTTAGGCCCTGACACTGCCTCTAACTAAGGCCCTGCTGCCGTCAATATCTGAACACCTGATATTATCCTGAGCTAATAGCCTGACCCATGTCTTACCAAGGTCCTGAAACTTTCCAAAAGTAAGCCCTGACGCTGCCCCTAAGTGAGGCCTTGAGGCTATCCCTAACGGAGGCCCTGATAATAGCTTTAACGAAGACCCTAATGCTGATCCTACAGAGGCCTTTATGCTGCTCCTAAGTCATGCCCTGATACTGTCCCTTACTCAGGCCCTAAAGATAGGCCTCACTTAGGCCCTGTTGCTGTACCTCAGTTAGGCTCTGACGCTGTCCGTACATCCAGCCCTGGCGCTGGTCCTGATTAAGGCGCTCACGCTGCTGCTAACTAAGGCCCTGATGCTCTCAATAACTAAGGTCTTCTCGTTAGCCCTTGGTCATCTCCTTGCACTATCTCTGGCCTGGGACCTGACTCTGTCCCGAGATAATCTCCTGCATCTTCTGCTAACTGAAACCCTAATGCTCTCCCTAACTAAGGCCCTGACTACTCCTAACTAAGGCCATGACACTGAATCTAACAAAGGCCCGGAATCTGTCCTTAATATAGGCCCTGCTGCCAGCAATAACTAAAATCCTGACACTCTCCTGAGCTAATATCCTGACTCATTTCTAACCAAGGTCCTGACACTGTCCCTAAGAAAGCCCTGTCGCTGTCTTTAAGTGAAGACCTGAGGCTGTCTGTAACTCAGACCCTGAAGCTTTCCCTAACTGAGGCCTTGACGCTGTGACTAACTTGGGCTCCGGTCATGTCTTTAACTAAGAGCCTAAAGCTGATCCAACAGAGGCACTGATGCTGCTCCTAAGTCATTCCCTGACAGTGTCCCCAGCTAAGGGCCTGACATCAGGCCTCACTCAGGCCCTGTCGCTCTTCCTAAGTCAGGCCCTGATGCTGTGCCTACCTGAAGCCCTAACGCTGCTTCTGAATAAGTCCCTGAGAGTCTCAGTAACAAAGGTCTTCACACTATCCTTAGGTCATTTCCTGACACGATTCCAAGCCTTTACCCTAACCCTGTCCCGAACTAATGTCCTACATCTTATGCTAACTAAAGACCTTATGCTGTGCCTAATTCAGGCACTGAATTTAGTCCCAAGGCCGCTAGACTGTCCCTAACTCGGCTCGATGCCCTTATCGTCACAATGTTCCATGACCACTGTCATCACAATGCTCCACGCCCTTGTCATCACAATGCTCCATAACCCCTGTCATCACAATGCTCCATGACCTTTGTCATCGCAATGCTACATGCCATTGTCATCACAATGCTCCATGCCCTTATCATCACAATGCTCCATGACCCCTTTCATCACAATGCTCCATGACCATTGTCTCAAATGCTACATGTCTGTGAAATCACAAAGCTCCATGCCCCCTGTCATCACAAGTCTCCATGACTCTTGTCATCACAATGCTCCATGACCCTTGTCATCACAATGCTCCATGATCCTTGTAATCAAAATGCTCCTTGACCCTTTCTTCACAATGTTACAGTACCCCTTTCTTCACAATGCTCCATGCCGCTGGTCACCACAATGCTCCATGACTTCTGTCATCACAATGCTCCATGTCTCTTGTCATTAAAATGCTCCATGGCCCCTGTCATCACAATGCTGCATGATGCTTATAATCTCAATGCTCCATGGTCCTCGTCATCACAAATCTCCACGCATCTGTCATCACAATGCTCCATGACCCCTGTCATCCCAATGCTCCATAGCACTTTTCATCACAATGCTCCATGACCACTTTTATCACAATGTTCCATGACCACTTTAATCACAGTGCTCCATGACCACTTTCATCACAATGCCCCATGACCCCTGTAATCAAAATGCTCCATGGCCCTTGTCGCCACAATGCTCCAGGACCCGTCATCACAATTCTCCATGGCCCTTGTCATCACAATGCTCCATGGCGCTTGTCATCACAATGATCCAGAGCCTTAGTGCTTGAGTTGGGAGTAGTGTCATTGCCTCAGTTAGGGACACTGTCATTGCCTGAATTGGGAGTAGTGTCAGAGCCTTAGTTAGGGACAGCGCCAGGGCGAGTTGGGAGTAGTGCCAGTGCCTTAGTTAGGGACAGCACCAGTGCTTGCGTTGGGAATAGTGTCAGGGCCATAGTTAGGGACAGTGTCAGTGGCTGAGATGGGAATAGTGTCAGGGCCTTAGTTACGGACATTGTCAGTGCCTAAGTTGGGATTTTTGTCAGGGTCTTTATTATGGACAGTGTCAGGGCCTGAGTTAAGAGTAGTGTCAAGGCCTTAATTTGGAAGAGTGTCAGTGTCTCAGTTTGGAGTCGTGTCAGACCCTTAGTTAGGAACAGCCTCAGTGCCTGAGTTGGGAGTAGTGACGTGGCTTAAGTTATGGACAGTGTCAGGGACTGAGTTAAGAATAGTCTCAGGACCTTAGTTAGGGACAGTGTCAGTGACTGTGTTAGGAATAGTGTCAGCGCCTAAGTTAGGAGTAGTCTGAGACCGGTAGTTAGGAACAGTGTCAGGGCCTGAGTTGTGAGTAGTTTCAGGGCCTTAGTTAGAGAAAGTGTCAGTGCCGGGTTTGGCAGTTATGTCAGGGCCTTAGTTAGGGACAGTGTCAGTGCCTGAGTTGGGAGTAGTGTCAGGGCCTAGTTAGGGACAGGGTCAGTGCCTGAGTTGGGAGTAGTTTCAGGGCCTTAGTTAGAGAAAGTGTCAGTGCCGGAGTTGGGAGTTATGTCAGGGCCTTAGTTAGGGACAGTGTCAGGGCCTGAGTTGGGAGTAGTGTCAGGGCCTAGTAAGGGACAGTGTCAGTGCCTGAGTAGGAAGTAGTGTCAGGGCATTAGGGACAGTGTCAGTGGCTGCAATGGGAGTAGTGTCAGGGTCTTAGTTAGGGAGAGTGTCAGTGCCTGTGTTGGGAATAGTCTCAGGGTCTTTTCTGGGGACAGCATCAGGGCATGAGTTAAAAGTAGTGTCAAGACCTTAGTGAGGGAGAGTGTCAGTGCCTGTGTTGGGAGTAGTATCAGGCCCTTCGTTAGGGACAGTGTCAGGGTCTGAGGTAGAAGTAGTCTCAGGGCCTTATTTAGGTAGCGTGTCAATGCCTAAGTAAGTAGTAGTGTGAGGGCCTTAGTTAGGGACAGTGTCAATGCCTGTGTTGGGAGTAGTGTCAGAGACTTAGTAAGGGACACCGTCAGTGCCTGCGTTGGGAGTAGTGTCAGAGCCTTAGTTAGGGACAGTGTCAGGGTCTGAGGTAGAAGTAGTCTCAGGGCCTTAGTTAGGTAGCGTGTCAATGTCTAAGTAAGTAGTAGTGTGAGGGCCTTAGTTAGGGACAGTGTCAATGCCTGTGTTGGGAGTAGTGTCAGAGACTTAGTAAGGGACACCGTCAGTGCCTGCGTTGGGAGTAGTATCAGGCCCTTCGTTAGGGACAGTGTCAGGGTCTGAGGTAGAAGTAGTCTCAGGGCCTTAGTTAGGTAGCGTGTCAATGCCTAAGTAAGTAGTAATGTGAGGGCCTTAGTTAGGGACAGTGTCAATGCCTGTGTTGGGAGTAGTGTCAGAGACTTAGTAAGGGACACCGTCAGTGCCTGCGTTGGGAGTAGTGTCAGAGCCTTAGTTAGGGACACCGTCAGTGCCTGCGTTGGGAGTAGTGTCAGGGCCTTACTTAGGGACAGCGTCAGTGCCTGAGTTAGGAGTAGTGTGATGGCCGTAGTTAGGGACACTCTCAGTGCCAGAGTTGGGGGTAGTGTCAGGCCTTTGTTAGGGACTGTGCCAGGGCCTGAGTTAAGAGTAGTGTCAAGTCCTTAGTTAGGGACAGTGTTAGTGCCTGAGTTGAGAGTAATGTCAAGACCTTAGTTAGGGACAATGTCAGTGCGTAGTTTGGGAGTACTGTCAGGGCCTTAGTTAGGGACAGTGTCAGTGCCTGAGTTGGGAGTACTGTCAGGGCGTATTTAGGGACAGTCTCAATGCCTATTTTGGGAGTAGTGTCACGGCCTTAGTTAGTGATATTATCAGTGCCTGAGTAAGGAGTAGTGTCCGGGCCTTAGTTAGGGACAGTGTCAGTTGCTTAGTTAGGAGTAGCGTCACGAACTAAGTTAGGGCCAGTGTCAGTGCCTGAGTCAGGAGTAGAGTCAAGGCCTAAGTTAAGGACAGTGTCATTGCTTGAGATAGGAGTAGTGTCAGGGCCTTAGTTAGGGACATTGTCAGGGCATGATTTAGGAGATGTGTTAGGGCGTGAGCTATGAAGAGTGTCAGGGCCTTAGTTAGTGACAGTGTCAGTGCTGAGTTTGGAGTAGTATCAGGGCCTTAGTTAGAGACAGTGTCAGGGCCTGAGTTAGGTGTACGTCAGGGCCTTAGTTAGGGACAGTGTCAGAGCCTGATTTAGGAGTAGTGTCAGAGGCTTTGTTAGGGACAGTGTCAGGGCCTGAGTTAAGAGTAGTGTCACAGCTTTAGTTAGGACCAGTGTCAGGGCCTTAGTTAAGTCCAACATCAGCGCCTATGATAGGAATCAGATCAGGACCTGTGTTCCAGGTAATGTCAGGGCCTTATTTAAGAACAGTGTCAGGGCCTGAGTCCTGACTTACTCCTTACTCTCCTCACTAAGGACTTTGGACACTACTGCTAATTCAGGCCCTGATAATGTCCCTAACTAAGGCCTTGACACTTTCCTTGGCTAAGGCCCTGAACTTCTCCTAAGTCAGGCCCTGATACTGTCCCTAACAATGGCCCTGACACTACACCTAACTAAGGCCCCGACATGATACCTAACAAAGGCTTTGTTGCTAGTCCAAACTAAAGCCCTAAAATTGGTCCTAAATAAGGCCTTGACACTAATCCTAACTCAGGCCCTAAAACTGTCCCTAACTAAGGCCCTGATAGTATGCCTAACTCAGGCCCTCATACGATTCCTAACAATGGCTCTGATGCTAGTCCAAACTAAGGCCCTGAAATTGGTCCTAAATAAGGCCTTGACACTAATCCTAACTCAGGCCCTAGCACTGTCCCTAACTAGGTCTCAGACAGTACACCTAAATCAGACCCTGACACTGTCCCTAAGTGAGGCCCTGAGGCTGTCCCTCACAGAGGTCCTGATAATGTCTTTAACTAAACTCTAATGCTGATCTTACAGAGACCCTTATGTTGATCCTATGTCATGCCCTGACGCTGTCCGTAGCTAAGGCCCTGACTCTAGGCATCACTCAGGCCCTGTCGCTCTCCCTACGTCAGGCTAAGACTCTGTCCCTACCTGAAGCCCTGGCACTGGGCCTAAATTAGGCACTGATGCTCTAATTAGCTATGGTCTTGACACTATCCCTAGGTCCTTTCCTGACACTATCCCTAGATCTTAACCTAAACTTGTCTTTAGCTATTGTCGAGCCTCTTATGCTAACTAAATCCCTGATGCTGTCTCTAACTAAGAGCCTGAAATTAGTCCCGAGGCCGTCAACCTGTCCCTAACTGAGGTTGGAGGCTCATCCTAACTGAGGCGCTGACACTGTCCCTAACTAAAGCCCTGACACTACACCTAACTCAGTCCCTGACACTGTACTTTACAAGGGCTCTGATGCTAGTCCTAACTCAGGTCCTGACACTGTCTCTAAGTAAGGCTCAGAATTTGCCCCTAATATAGGCCCTGCTGTCAGCAATAACTAAAAACTGGACACTAGCCTGAGTTAATATCCTGACATATTTCTAACCAAGGTCCTGACACTGTCCCTAAGAAAGCCCTGTCGCTGTCCCTGTGTTAAGAACTGAGGCTGTCCCTAACTCAGGCCCTGAAGCTTTCCCTAACTGAGGCCTAGAAGCTGTGACTAAGTCAGGCCCTGATCATATCTGTAACAAAGACGCTAAGGCTGATCCAACAGAGGCGCTGATTCTGTTCCTAAGTCATGCCCTGACAGTGTCCTCAGCTAAGGGCCTGACGCTAGGCCTCACTCAGGCCCTGTCGCTCTCCCTAAGTCAGGCTCTGATGCTGTCCCTACCTGAAGCCCTGACACTGGTTCTAAATAAGGATCTGATACTCTCAGTAACTAAAGTTTTGACACTATGCTTAGGTCCTTTCCTGACACTATCCCTAGACCATAACCTGACCCTGTCCCTAGCAAATGTCGTGCCTCTTATGCTAACTACAGCCCTGCTGCTGTCCTTAACTAAGGGCCTAAAATTACTCTCGAGGCTGTGACCCTGTCCGTACCTAAGGCCTCGATGTTCGTCCTAATTCAGGGCCTGACACTGTCCCTAACTAAGGCCCTGCTGCCGTCAATATCTAAAGTCCTGACACTATCCTGAGCTAATTTCTTGACCCATCTCTTACCAAGGTCCTGAAACTGTCCCTAAGGAAGCCCTGATGCTGTCTCCAAGTGAGGCCTTGAGGCTGTCCCTAACAGAGGCCCTGATAATATCTTTCACATAGCCCCTGAGGCTGATCCTACCGGGGCTCTTATGCTGCTCCTAAGTCATGCCCTGACACTGTCTCTAGCTAAGGCCCTGACGCTAGGCCTCACTCAGGCCCTGTCCCACTCCCTAAGTCAGGCTCTGACGCTGTTCCTACCCGAAGCCCTGACACTCACTGCTCCTAAATTAGGTCCTGATGTGCTAAGTAACTAAGGTCTTGACACTATCCCTAGGTCATTTCCTGACACTCTCCCTAGACCTTAACCTAACCTTCTCTTTAGCTAATGTCGAGATTAGCTAAAGAGATTCTTTAGAACGAGATTCTTTCATCTTCTGAATATAGTTTTCTTCAAAACATAATTTTTATAGTGTTACTAACTTTAAACAAAATGTACTCAACTGCTGTGGAATATTCCTTCATAGGAGCGTGCATGGTTCACTTCTGCATCTGCTTGTGGTGGTGTTCAGGTTGCTTTCAGCTGTAGATCCCCTTATGCTAGCTAAATCCCTGATTCTGTCCCTAAATGAGGCCCTGAATTTAGGTCCGAGGCCGTGAACCTGTCCCTAACTGAGGCCTGGAGGCTCGTTCTAATGCAGGCCCTGACACTGTCCCCAACTAAGGCTCTGACACTACACCTAACTCAGTCACTGACACTGTACCTAACAAAGGCTCTGATGCTAGTCCTAACTTAGGCCCTGACACTGCCTCTAACTAAGGCCCTGCTGCCGTCAATATCTGAACACCTGATATTATCCTGAGCTAATAGCCTGACCCATGTCTTACCAAGGTCCTGAAACTTTCCAAAAGTAAGCCCTGACGCTGCCCCTAAGTGAGGCCTTGAGGCTATCCCTAACGGAGGCCCTGATAATAGCTTTAACGAAGACCCTAATGCTGATCCTACAGAGGCCTTTATGCTGCTCCTAAGTCATGCCCTGATACTGTCCCTTACTCAGGCCCTAAAGATAGGCCTCACTTAGGCCCTGTTGCTGTACCTCAGTTAGGCTCTGACGCTGTCCGTACATCCAGCCCTGGCGCTGGTCCTGATTAAGGCGCTCACGCTGCTGCTAACTAAGGCCCTGATGCTCTCAATAACTAAGGTCTTCTCGTTAGCCCTTGGTCATCTCCTTGCACTATCTCTGGCCTGGGACCTGACTCTGTCCCGAGATAATCTCCTGCATCTTCTGCTAACTGAAACCCTAATGCTCTCCCTAACTAAGGCCCTGACTACTCCTAACTAAGGCCATGACACTGAATCTAACAAAGGCCCGGAATCTGTCCTTAATATAGGCCCTGCTGCCAGCAATAACTAAAATCCTGACACTCTCCTGAGCTAATATCCTGACTCATTTCTAACCAAGGTCCTGACACTGTCCCTAAGAAAGCCCTGTCGCTGTCTTTAAGTGAAGACCTGAGGCTGTCTGTAACTCAGACCCTGAAGCTTTCCCTAACTGAGGCCTTGACGCTGTGACTAACTTGGGCTCCGGTCATGTCTTTAACTAAGAGCCTAAAGCTGATCCAACAGAGGCACTGATGCTGCTCCTAAGTCATTCCCTGACAGTGTCCCCAGCTAAGGGCCTGACATCAGGCCTCACTCAGGCCCTGTCGCTCTTCCTAAGTCAGGCCCTGATGCTGTGCCTACCTGAAGCCCTAACGCTGCTTCTGAATAAGTCCCTGAGAGTCTCAGTAACAAAGGTCTTCACACTATCCTTAGGTCATTTCCTGACACGATTCCAAGCCTTTACCCTAACCCTGTCCCGAACTAATGTCCTACATCTTATGCTAACTAAAGACCTTATGCTGTGCCTAATTCAGGCACTGAATTTAGTCCCAAGGCCGCTAGACTGTCCCTAACTCGGCTCGATGCCCTTATCGTCACAATGTTCCATGACCACTGTCATCACAATGCTCCACGCCCTTGTCATCACAATGCTCCATAACCCCTGTCATCACAATGCTCCATGACCTTTGTCATCGCAATGCTACATGCCATTGTCATCACAATGCTCCATGCCCTTATCATCACAATGCTCCATGACCCCTTTCATCACAATGCTCCATGACCATTGTCTCAAATGCTACATGTCTGTGAAATCACAAAGCTCCATGCCCCCTGTCATCACAAGTCTCCATGACTCTTGTCATCACAATGCTCCATGACCCTTGTCATCACAATGCTCCATGATCCTTGTAATCAAAATGCTCCTTGACCCTTTCTTCACAATGTTACAGTACCCCTTTCTTCACAATGCTCCATGCCGCTGGTCACCACAATGCTCCATGACTTCTGTCATCACAATGCTCCATGTCTCTTGTCATTAAAATGCTCCATGGCCCCTGTCATCACAATGCTTCATGATGCTTATAATCTCAATGCTCCATGGTCCTCGTCATCACAAATCTCCACGCATCTGTCATCACAATGCTCCATGACCCCTGTCATCCCAATGCTCCATAGCACTTTTCATCACAATGCTCCATGACCACTTTTATCACAATGTTCCATGACCACTTTAATCACAGTGCTCCATGACCACTTTCATCACAATGCCCCATGACCCCTGTAATCAAAATGCTCCATGGCCCTTGTCGCCACAATGCTCCAGGACCCGTCATCACAATTCTCCATGGCCCTTGTCATCACAATGCTCCATGGCGCTTGTCATCACAATGATCCAGAGCCTTAGTGCTTGAGTTGGGAGTAGTGTCATTGCCTCAGTTAGGGACACTGTCATTGCCTGAATTGGGAGTAGTGTCAGAGCCTTAGTTAGGGACAGCGCCAGGGCGAGTTGGGAGTAGTGCCAGTGCCTTAGTTAGGGACAGCACCAGTGCTTGCGTTGGGAATAGTGTCAGGGCCATAGTTAGGGACAGTGTCAGTGGCTGAGATGGGAATAGTGTCAGGGCCTTAGTTACGGACATTGTCAGTGCCTAAGTTGGGATTTTTGTCAGGGTCTTTATTATGGACAGTGTCAGGGCCTGAGTTAAGAGTAGTGTCAGGGCCTTAATTTGGAAGAGTGTCAGTGTCTCAGTTTGGAGTCGTGTCAGACCCTTGGTTAGGAACAGCCTCAGTGCCTGAGTTGGGAGTAGTGACATGGCTTAAGTTATGGACAGTGTCAGGGACTGAGTTAAGAATAGTCTCAGGACCTTAGTTAGGGACAGTGTCAGTGACTGTGTTAGGAATAGTGTCAGCGCCTACGTTAGGAATAGTCTGAGACCGGTAGTTAGGAACAGTGTCAGGGCCTGAGTTGTGAGTAGTTTCAGGGCCTTAGTTAGAGAAAGTGTCAGTGCCGGGTTTGGCAGTTATGTCAGGGCCTTAGTTAGGGACAGTGTCAGTGCCTGAGTTGGGAGTAGTGTCAGGGCCTAGTTAGGGACAGGGTCAGTGCCTGAGTTGGGAGTAGTTTCAGGGCCTTAGTTAGAGAAAGTGTCAGTGCCAGAGTTGGGAGTTATGTCAGGGCCTTAGTTAGGGACAGTGTCAGGGCCTGAGTTGGGAGTAGTGTCAGGGCCTAGTTAGGGACAGTGTCAGTGCCTGAGTAGGAAGTAGTGTCAGGGCATTAGGGACAGTGTCAGTGGCTGCAATGGGAGTAGTGTCAGGGTCTTAGTTAGGGAGAGTGTCAGTGCCTGTGTTGGGAATAGTCTCAGGGTCTTTTCTGGGGACAGCATCAGGGCATGAGTTAAAAGTAGTGTCAAGGCCTTAGTTAGGGAGAGTGTCAATGCCTGTGTTGGGAGTAGTGTCAGAGACTTAGTAAGGGACACCGTCAGTGCCTGCGTTGGGAGTAGTGTCAGAGCCTTAGTTAGGGACACCGTGAGTGCCTGCGTTGGGAGTAGTATCAGGCCCTTCGTTAGGGACAGTGTCAGGGTCTGAGGTAGAAGTAGTCTCAGGGCCTTAGTTAGGTAGCGTGTCAATGCCTAAGTAAGTAGTAGTGTGAGGGCCTTAGTTAGGGACAGTGTCAATGCCTGTGTTGGGAGTAGTTTCAGAGACTTAGTAAGGGACACCGTCAGTGCCTGCGTTGGGAGTAGTGTCAGAGCCTTAGTTAGGGACACCGTGAGTGCCTGCGTTGGGAGTAGTATCAGGCCCTTCGTTAGGGACAGTGTCAGGGTCTGAGGTAGAAGTAGTCTCAGGGCCTTAGTTAGGTAGCGTGTCAATGCCTAAGTAAGTAGTAGTGTGAGAGCCTTAGTTAGGGACAGTGTCAATGCCTGTGTTGGGAGTAGTGTCAGAGACTTAGTAAGGGACACCGTCAGTGCCTGCGTTGGGAGTAGTGTCAGAGCCTTAGTTAGGGACACCGTCAGTGCCTGCGTTGGGAGTAGTGTCAGGGCCTTACTTAGGGACAGCGTCAGTGCCTGAGTTAGGAGTAGTGTGATGGCCATAGTTAGGGACACTCTCAGTGCCAGAGTTGGGGGTAGTGTCAGGCCTTTGTTAGGGACTGTGCCTGGGCCTGAGTTAAGAGTAGTGTCAAGTCCTTAGTTAGGGACAGTGTTAGTGCCTGAGTTGAGAGTAATGTCAAGACCTTAGTTAGGGACAATGTCAGTGCGTAGTTTGGGAGTACTGTCAGGGCCTTAGTTAGGGACAGTGTCAGGGCCTGAGTTGGGAGTACTGTCAGGGCGTATTTAGGGACAGTCTCAATGCCTATTTTGGGAGTAGTGTCACTTCCTTAGTTAGTGATATTATCAGCGCCTGAGTAAGGAGTAGTGTCCGGGCCTTAGTTAGGGACAGTGTCAGTTGCTTAGTTAGGAGTAGCGTCACGGCCTAAGTTCGGGCCAGTGTCAGTGCCTGAGTCAGGAGTAGAGTCAGGGCCTAAGTTAAGGACAGTGTCATTGCTTGAGATAGGAGTAGTGTCAGGGCCTTAGTTAGGGACATTGTCAGGGCATGATTTAGGAGTTGTTTTAGGGTGTGAGCTATGAATAAGGTCAGGGCCTTAGTTAGTGACAGTGTCAGTGCTGAGTTTGGAGTAGTATCAGGGCCTTAGTTAGAGACAGTGTCAGGGCCTGAGTTAGGTGTACGTCAGGGCCTTAGTTAGGGACAGTGTCAGAGCCTGATTTAGGAGTAGTGTCAGAGGCTTTGTTAGGGACAGTGTCAGGGCCTGAGTTAAGAGTAGTGTCACAGCTTTAGTTAGGACCAGTGTCAGGGCCTTAGTTAAGTCCAACATCAGCGCCTATGATAGGAATCAGATCAGGACCTGTGTTCCAGGTAATGTCAGGGCCTTATTTAAGAACAGTGTCAGGGCCTGAGTCCTGACTTACTCCTTACTCTCCTCACTAAGGACTTTGGACACTACTGCTAATTCAGGCCCTGATAATGTCCCTAACTAAGGCCCTGAAACTTTCCTTGGCTAAGGCCCTGAACGTCTCCTAAGTCAGGCCCTGATACTGTCCCTAACAATGGCCCTGACACTACACCTAACTGAGGCCCCGACATGATACCTAACAAAGGCTTTGTTGCTAGTCCAAACTAAAGCCCTAAAATTGGTCCTAAATAAGGCCTTGACACTAATCCTAACTCAGGCCCTAAAACTGTCCCTAACTAAGGCCCTGATAGTATGCCTAACTCAGGCCCTCATACGATTCCTAACAATGGCTCTGATGCTAGTCCAAACTAAGGCCCTGAAATTGGTCCTAAATAAGGCCTTGACACTAATCCTAACTCAGGCCCTAGCACTGTCCCTAACTAGGTCTCAGACAGTACACCTAAATCAGACCCTGACACTGTCCCTAAGTGAGGCCCTGAGGCTGTCCCTCACAGAGGTCCTGATAATGTCTTTAACTAAACTCTAATGCTGATCTTACAGAGACCCTTATTTTGATCCTATGTCATGCCCTGACGCTGTCCGTAGCTAAGGCCCTGACTCTAGGCATCACTCAGGCCCTGTCGCTCTCCCTACGTCAGGCTAAGACTCTGTCCCTACCTGAAGCCCTGACACTGGGCCTAAATTAGGCACTGATGCTCTAATTAGCTATGGTCTTGACACTATCCCTAGGTCCTTTCCTGACACTATCCCTAGATCTTAACCTAAACTTGTCTTTAGCTATTGTCGAGCCTCTTATGCTAACTAAATCCCTGATGCTGTCTCTAACTAAGAGCCTGAAATTAGTCCCGAGGCCGTCAACCTGTCCCTAACTGAGGTTGGAGGCTCATCCTAACTGAGGCGCTGACACTGTCCCTAACTAAAGCCCTGACACTACACCTAACTCAGTCCCTGACACTGTACTTTACAAGGGCTCTGATGCTAGTCCTAACTCAGGTCCTGACACTGTCTCTAAGTAAGGCTCAGAATTTGCCCCTAATATAGGCCCTGCTGTCAGCAATAACTAAAAACTGGACACTAGCCTGAGTTAATATCCTGACATATTTCTAACCAAGGTCCTGACACTGTCCCTAAGAAAGCCCTGTCGCTGTCCCTGTGTTAAGAACTGAGGCTGTCCCTAACTCAGGCCCTGAAGCTTTCCCTAACTGAGGCCTAGAAGCTGTGACTAAGTCAGGCCCTGATCATATCTGTAACAAAGACGCTAAGGCTGATCCAACAGAGGCGCTGATTCTGTTCCTAAGTCATGCCCTGACAGTGTCCTCAGCTAAGGGCCTGACGCTAGGCCTCACTCAGGCCCTGTCGCTCTCCCTAAGTCAGGCTCTGATGCTGTCCCTACCTGAAGCCCTGACACTGGTTCTAAATAAGGATCTGATACTCTCAGTAACTAAAGTTTTGACACTATGCTTAGGTCCTTTCCTGACACTATCCCTAGACCATAACCTGACCCTGTCCCTAGCAAATGTCGTGCCTCTTATGCTAACTACAGCCCTGCTGCTGTCCTTAACTAAGGGCCTAAAATTACTCTCGAGGCTGTGACCCTGTCCGTACCTAAGGCCTCGATGTTCGTCCTAATTCAGGGCCTGACACTGTCCCTAACTAAGGCCCTGCTGCCGTCAATATCTAAAGTCCTGACACTATCCTGAGCTAATTTCTTGACCCATCTCTTACCAAGGTCCTGAAACTGTCCCTAAGGAAGCCCTGATGCTGTCTCCAAGTGAGGCCTTGAGGCTGTCCCTAACAGAGGCCCTGATAATATCTTTCACATAGCCCCTGAGGCTGATCCTACCGTGGCTCTTATGCTGCTCCTAAGTCATGCCCTGACACTGTCTCTAGCTAAGGCCCTGACGCTAGGCCTCACTCAGGCCCTGTCCCACTCCCTAAGTCAGGCTCTGACGCTGTTCCTACCCGAAGCCCTGACACTCACTGCTCCTAAATTAGGTCCTGATGTGCTAAGTAACTAAGGTCTTGACACTATCCCTAGGTCATTTCCTGACACTCTCCCTAGACCTTAACCTAACCTTCTCTTTAGCTAATGTCGAGATTAGCTAAAGAGATTCTTTAGAACGAGATTCTTTCATCTTCTGAATATAGTTTTCTTCAAAACATAATTTTTGTAGTGTTACTAACTTTAAACAAAATGTACTCAACTGCTGTGGAATATTCCTTCATAGGAGCGTGCATGGTTCACTTCTGCATCTGCTTGTGGTGGTGTTCAGGTTGCTTTCAGCTGTAGATCCCCTTATGCTAGCTAAATCCCTGATTCTGTCCCTAAATGAGGCCCTGAATTTAGGTCCGAGGCCGTGAACCTGTCCCTAACTGAGGCCTGGAGGCTCGTCCTAATGCAGGCCCTGACACTGTCCCCAACTAAGGCTCTGACACTACACCTAACTCAGTCACTGACACTGTACCTAACAAAGGCTCTGATGCTAGTCCTAACTTAGGCCCTGACACTGCCTCTAACTAAGGCCCTGCTGCCGTCAATATCTGAACACCTGATATTATCCTGAGCTAATAGCCTGACCCATGTCTTACCAAGGTCCTGAAACTTTCCCAAAGTAAGCCCTGACGCTGCCCCTAAGTGAGGCCTTGAGGCTATCCCTAACGGAGGCCCTGATAATAGCTTTAACGAAGACCCTAATGCTGATCCTACAGAGGCCTTTATGCTGCTCCTAAGTCATGCCCTGATACTGTCCCTTACTCAGGCCCTAAAGATAGGCCTCACTTAGGCCCTGTTGCTGTACCTCAGTTAGGCTCTGACGCTGTCCGTACATCCAGCCCTGGCGCTGGTCCTGATTAAGGCGCTCACGCTGCTGCTAACTAAGGCCCTGATGCTCTCAATAACTAAGGTCTTCTCGTTAGCCCTTGGTCATCTCCTTGCACTATCTCTGGCCTGGGACCTGACTCTGTCCCGAGATAATCTCCTGCATCTTCTGCTAACTGAAACCCTAATGCTCTCCCTAACTAAGGCCCTGACTACTCCTAACTAAGGCCATGACACTGAATCTAACAAAGGCCCGGAATCTGTCCTTAATATAGGCCCTGCTGCCAGCAATAACTAAAATCCTGACACTCTCCTGAGCTAATATCCTGACTCATTTCTAACCAAGGTCCTGACACTGTCCCTAAGAAAGCCCTGTCGCTGTCTTTAAGTGAAGACCTGAGGCTGTCTGTAACTCAGACCCTGAAGCTTTCCCTAACTGAGGCCTTGACGCTGTGACTAACTTGGGCTCCGGTCATGTCTTTAACTAAGAGCCTAAAGCTGATCCAACAGAGGCACTGATGCTGCTCCTAAGTCATTCCCTGACAGTGTCCCCAGCTAAGGGCCTGACATCAGGCCTCACTCAGGCCCTGTCGCTCTTCCTAAGTCAGGCCCTGATGCTGTGCCTACCTGAAGCCCTAACGCTGCTTCTGAATAAGTCCCTGAGAGTCTCAGTAACAAAGGTCTTCACACTATCCTTAGGTCATTTCCTGACACGATTCCAAGCCTTTACCCTAACCCTGTCCCGAACTAATGTCCTACATCTTATGCTAACTAAAGACCTTATGCTGTGCCTAATTCAGGCACTGAATTTAGTCCCAAGGCCGCTAGACTGTCCCTAACTCGGCTCGATGCCCTTATCGTCACAATGTTCCATGACCACTGTCATCACAATGCTCCACGCCCTTGTCATCACAATGCTCCATAACCCCTGTCATCACAATGCTCCATGACCTTTGTCATCGCAATGCTACATGCCATTGTCATCACAATGCTCCATGCCCTTATCATCACAATGCTCCATGACCCCTTTCATCACAATGCTCCATGACCATTGTCTCAAATGCTACATGTCTGTGAAATCACAAAGCTCCATGCCCCCTGTCATCACAAGTCTCCATGACTCTTGTCATCACAATGCTCCATGACCCTTGTCATCACAATGCTCCATGATCCTTGTAATCAAAATGCTCCTTGACCCTTTCTTCACAATGTTACAGTACCCCTTTCTTCACAATGCTCCATGCCGCTGGTCACCACAATGCTCCATGACTTCTGTCATCACAATGCTCCATGTCTCTTGTCATTAAAATGCTCCATGGCCCCTGTCATCACAATGCTGCATGATGCTTATAATCTCAATGCTCCATGGTCCTCGTCATCACAAATCTCCACGCATCTGTCATCACAATGCTCCATGACCCCTGTCATCCCAATGCTCCATAGCACTTTTCATCACAATGCTCCATGACCACTTTTATCACAATGTTCCATGACCACTTTAATCACAGTGCTCCATGACCACTTTCATCACAATGCCCCATGACCCCTGTAATCAAAATGCTCCATGGCCCTTGTCGCCACAATGCTCCAGGACCCGTCATCACAATTCTCCATGGCCCTTGTCATCACAATGCTCCATGGCGCTTGTCATCACAATGATCCAGAGCCTTAGTGCTTGAGTTGGGAGTAGTGTCATTGCCTCAGTTAGGGACACTGTCATTGCCTGAATTGGGAGTAGTGTCAGAGCCTTAGTTAGGGACAGCGCCAGGGCGAGTTGGGAGTAGTGCCAGTGCCTTAGTTAGGGACAGCACCAGTGCTTGCGTTGGGAATAGTGTCAGGGCCATAGTTAGGGACAGTGTCAGTGGCTGAGATGGGAATAGTGTCAGGGCCTTAGTTACGGACATTGTCAGTGCCTAAGTTGGGATTTTTGTCAGGGTCTTTATTATGGACAGTGTCAGGGCCTGAGTTAAGAGTAGTGTCAGGGCCTTAATTTGGAAGAGTGTCAGTGTCTCAGTTTGGAGTAGTGTCAGACCCTTGGTTAGGAACAGCCTCAGTGCCTGAGTTGGGAGTAGTGACATGGCTTAAGTTATGGACAGTGTCAGTGACTGAGTTAAGAATAGTCTCAGGACCTTAGTTAGGGACAGTGTCAGTGACTGTGTTAGGAATAGTGTCAGCGCCTAAGTTAGGAATAGTCTGAGACCGGTAGTTAGGAACAGTGTCAGGGCCTGAGTTGTGAGTAGTTTCAGGGCCTTAGTTAGAGAAAGTGTCAGTGCCGGGTTTGGGAGTTATGTCAGGGCCTTAGTTAGGGACAGTGTCAGTGCCTGAGTTGGGAGTAGTGTCAGGGCCTAGTTAGGGACAGGGTCAGTGCCTGAGTTGGGAGTAGTTTCAGGGCCTTAGTTAGAGAAAGTGTCAGTGCCAGAGTTGGGAGTTATGTCAGGGCCTTAGTTAGGGACAGTGTCAGGGCCTGAGTTGGGAGTAGTGTCAGGGCCTAGTTAGGGACAGTGTCAGTGCCTGAGTAGGAAGTAGTGTCAGGGCATTAGGGACAGTGTCAGTGGCTGCAATGGGAGTAGTGTCAGGGTCTTAGTTAGGGAGAGTGTCAGTGCCTGTGTTGGGAATAGTCTCAGGGTCTTTTCTGGGGACAGCATCAGGGCATGAGTTAAAAGTAGTGTCAAGGCCTTAGTTAGGGAGAGTGTCAATGCCTGTGTTGGGAGTAGTGTCAGAGACTTAGTAAGGGACACCGTCAGTGCCTGCGTTGGGAGTAGTGTCAGAGCCTTAGTTAGGGACACCGTGAGTGCCTGCGTTGGGAGTAGTATCAGGCCCTTCGTTAGGGACAGTGTCAGGGTCTGAGGTAGAAGTAGTCTCAGGGCCTTAGTTAGGTAGCGTGTCAATGCCTAAGTAAGTAGTAGTGTGAGGGCCTTAGTTAGGGACAGTGTCAATGCCTGTGTTGGGAGTAGTTTCAGAGACTTAGTAAGGGACACCGTCAGTGCCTGCGTTGGGAGTAGTGTCAGAGCCTTAGTTAGGGACACCGTGAGTGCCTGCGTTGGGAGTAGTATCAGGCCCTTCGTTAGGGACAGTGTCAGGGTCTGAGGTAGAAGTAGTCTCAGGGCCTTAGTTAGGTAGCGTGTCAATGCCTAAGTAAGTAGTAGTGTGAGAGCCTTAGTTAGGGACAGTGTCAATGCCTGTGTTGGGAGTAGTGTCAGAGACTTAGTAAGGGACACCGTCAGTGCCTGCGTTGGGAGTAGTGTCAGAGCCTTAGTTAGGGACACCGTCAGTGCCTGCGTTGGGAGTAGTGTCAGGGCCTTACTTAGGGACAGCGTCAGTGCCTGAGTTAGGAGTAGTGTGATGGCCATAGTTAGGGACACTCTCAGTGCCAGAGTTGGGGGTAGTGTCAGGCCTTTGTTAGGGACTGTGCCTGGGCCTGAGTTAAGAGTAGTGTCAAGTCCTTAGTTAGGGACAGTGTTAGTGCCTGAGTTGAGAGTAATGTCAAGACCTTAGTTAGGGACAATGTCAGTGCGTAGTTTGGGAGTACTGTCAGGGCCTTAGTTAGGGACAGTGTCAGGGCCTGAGTTGGGAGTACTGTCAGGGCGTATTTAGGGACAGTCTCAATGCCTATTTTGGGAGTAGTGTCACTTCCTTAGTTAGTGATATTATCAGCGCCTGAGTAAGGAGTAGTGTCCGGGCCTTAGTTAGGGACAGTGTCAGTTGCTTAGTTAGGAGTAGCGTCACGAACTAAGTTAGGGCCAGTGTCAGTGCCTGAGTCAGGAGTAGAGTCAAGGCCTAAGTTAAGGACAGTGTCATTGCTTGAGATAGGAGTAGTGTCAGGGCCTTAGTTAGGGACATTGTCAGGGCATGATTTAGGAGATGTGTTAGGGCGTGAGCTATGAAGAGTGTCAGGGCCTTAGTTAGTGACAGTGTCAGTGCTGAGTTTGGAGTAGTATCAGGGCCTTAGTTAGAGACAGTGTCAGGGCCTGAGTTAGGTGTACGTCAGGGCCTTAGTTAGGGACAGTGTCAGAGCCTGATTTAGGAGTAGTGTCAGAGGCTTTGTTAGGGACAGTGTCAGGGCCTGAGTTAAGAGTAGTGTCACAGCTTTAGTTAGGACCAGTGTCAGGGCCTTAGTTAAGTCCAACATCAGCGCCTATGATAGGAATCAGATCAGGACCTGTGTTCCAGGTAATGTCAGGGCCTTATTTAAGAACAGTGTCAGGGCCTGAGTCCTGACTTACTCCTTACTCTCCTCACTAAGGACTTTGGACACTACTGCTAATTCAGGCCCTGATAATGTCCCTAACTAAGGCCTTGACACTTTCCTTGGCTAAGGCCCTGAACTTCTCCTAAGTCAGGCCCTGATACTGTCCCTAACAATGGCCCTGACACTACACCTAACTAAGGCCCCGACATGATACCTAACAAAGGCTTTGTTGCTAGTCCAAACTAAAGCCCTAAAATTGGTCCTAAATAAGGCCTTGACACTAATCCTAACTCAGGCCCTAAAACTGTCCCTAACTAAGGCCCTGATAGTATGCCTAACTCAGGCCCTCATACGATTCCTAACAATGGCTCTGATGCTAGTCCAAACTAAGGCCCTGAAATTGGTCCTAAATAAGGCCTTGACACTAATCCTAACTCAGGCCCTAGCACTGTCCCTAACTAGGTCTCAGACAGTACACCTAAATCAGACCCTGACACTGTCCCTAAGTGAGGCCCTGAGGCTGTCCCTCACAGAGGTCCTGATAATGTCTTTAACTAAACTCTAATGCTGATCTTACAGAGACCCTTATGTTGATCCTATGTCATGCCCTGACGCTGTCCGTAGCTAAGGCCCTGACTCTAGGCATCACTCAGGCCCTGTCGCTCTCCCTACGTCAGGCTAAGACTCTGTCCCTACCTGAAGCCCTGACACTGGGCCTAAATTAGGCACTGATGCTCTAATTAGCTATGGTCTTGACACTATCCCTAGGTCCTTTCCTGACACTATCCCTAGATCTTAACCTAAACTTGTCTTTAGCTATTGTCGAGCCTCTTATGCTAACTAAATCCCTGATGCTGTCTCTAACTAAGAGCCTGAAATTAGTCCCGAGGCCGTCAACCTGTCCCTAACTGAGGTTGGAGGCTCATCCTAACTGAGGCGCTGACACTGTCCCTAACTAAAGCCCTGACACTACACCTAACTCAGTCCCTGACACTGTACTTTACAAGGGCTCTGATGCTAGTCCTAACTCAGGTCCTGACACTGTCTCTAAGTAAGGCTCAGAATTTGCCCCTAATATAGGCCCTGCTGTCAGCAATAACTAAAAACTGGACACTAGCCTGAGTTAATATCCTGACATATTTCTAACCAAGGTCCTGACACTGTCCCTAAGAAAGCCCTGTCGCTGTCCCTGTGTTAAGAACTGAGGCTGTCCCTAACTCAGGCCCTGAAGCTTTCCCTAACTGAGGCCTAGAAGCTGTGACTAAGTCAGGCCCTGATCATATCTGTAACAAAGACGCTAAGGCTGATCCAACAGAGGCGCTGATTCTGTTCCTAAGTCATGCCCTGACAGTGTCCTCAGCTAAGGGCCTGACGCTAGGCCTCACTCAGGCCCTGTCGCTCTCCCTAAGTCAGGCTCTGATGCTGTCCCTACCTGAAGCCCTGACACTGGTTCTAAATAAGGATCTGATACTCTCAGTAACTAAAGTTTTGACACTATGCTTAGGTCCTTTCCTGACACTATCCCTAGACCATAACCTGACCCTGTCCCTAGCAAATGTCGTGCCTCTTATGCTAACTACAGCCCTGCTGCTGTCCTTAACTAAGGGCCTAAAATTACTCTCGAGGCTGTGACCCTGTCCGTACCTAAGGCCTCGATGTTCGTCCTAATTCAGGGCCTGACACTGTCCCTAACTAAGGCCCTGCTGCCGTCAATATCTAAAGTCCTGACACTATCCTGAGCTAATTTCTTGACCCATCTCTTACCAAGGTCCTGAAACTGTCCCTAAGGAAGCCCTGATGCTGTCTCCAAGTGAGGCCTTGAGGCTGTCCCTAACAGAGGCCCTGATAATATCTTTCACATAGCCCCTGAGGCTGATCCTACCGGGGCTCTTATGCTGCTCCTAAGTCATGCCCTGACACTGTCTCTAGCTAAGGCCCTGACGCTAGGCCTCACTCAGGCCCTGTCCCACTCCCTAAGTCAGGCTCTGACGCTGTTCCTACCCGAAGCCCTGACACTCACTGCTCCTAAATTAGGTCCTGATGTGCTAAGTAACTAAGGTCTTGACACTATCCCTAGGTCATTTCCTGACACTCTCCCTAGACCTTAACCTAACCTTCTCTTTAGCTAATGTCGAGATTAGCTAAAGAGATTCTTTAGAACGAGATTCTTTCATCTTCTGAATATAGTTTTCTTCAAAACATAATTTTTGTAGTGTTACTAACTTTAAACAAAATGTACTCAACTGCTGTGGAATATTCCTTCATAGGAGCGTGCATGGTTCACTTCTGCATCTGCTTGTGGTGGTGTTCAGGTTGCTTTCAGCTGTAGATCCCCTTATGCTAGCTAAATCCCTGATTCTGTCCCTAAATGAGGCCCTGAATTTAGGTCCGAGGCCGTGAACCTGTCCCTAACTGAGGCCTGGAGGCTCGTCCTAATGCAGGCCCTGACACTGTCCCCAACTAAGGCTCTGACACTACACCTAACTCAGTCACTGACACTGTACCTAACAAAGGCTCTGATGCTAGTCCTAACTTAGGCCCTGACACTGCCTCTAACTAAGGCCCTGCTGCCGTCAATATCTGAACACCTGATATTATCCTGAGCTAATAGCCTGACCCATGTCTTACCAAGGTCCTGAAACTTTCCCAAAGTAAGCCCTGACGCTGCCCCTAAGTGAGGCCTTGAGGCTATCCCTAACGGAGGCCCTGATAATAGCTTTAACGAAGACCCTAATGCTGATCCTACAGAGGCCTTTATGCTGCTCCTAAGTCATGCCCTGATACTGTCCCTTACTCAGGCCCTAAAGATAGGCCTCACTTAGGCCCTGTTGCTGTACCTCAGTTAGGCTCTGACGCTGTCCGTACATCCAGCCCTGGCGCTGGTCCTGATTAAGGCGCTCACGCTGCTGCTAACTAAGGCCCTGATGCTCTCAATAACTAAGGTCTTCTCGTTAGCCCTTGGTCATCTCCTTGCACTATCTCTGGCCTGGGACCTGACTCTGTCCCGAGATAATCTCCTGCATCTTCTGCTAACTGAAACCCTAATGCTCTCCCTAACTAAGGCCCTGACTACTCCTAACTAAGGCCATGACACTGAATCTAACAAAGGCCCGGAATCTGTCCTTAATATAGGCCCTGCTGCCAGCAATAACTAAAATCCTGACACTCTCCTGAGCTAATATCCTGACTCATTTCTAACCAAGGTCCTGACACTGTCCCTAAGAAAGCCCTGTCGCTGTCTTTAAGTGAAGACCTGAGGCTGTCTGTAACTCAGACCCTGAAGCTTTCCCTAACTGAGGCCTTGACGCTGTGACTAACTTGGGCTCCGGTCATGTCTTTAACTAAGAGCCTAAAGCTGATCCAACAGAGGCACTGATGCTGCTCCTAAGTCATTCCCTGACAGTGTCCCCAGCTAAGGGCCTGACATCAGGCCTCACTCAGGCCCTGTCGCTCTTCCTAAGTCAGGCCCTGATGCTGTGCCTACCTGAAGCCCTAACGCTGCTTCTGAATAAGTCCCTGAGAGTCTCAGTAACAAAGGTCTTCACACTATCCTTAGGTCATTTCCTGACACGATTCCAAGCCTTTACCCTAACCCTGTCCCGAACTAATGTCCTACATCTTATGCTAACTAAAGACCTTATGCTGTGCCTAATTCAGGCACTGAATTTAGTCCCAAGGCCGCTAGACTGTCCCTAACTCGGCTCGATGCCCTTATCGTCACAATGTTCCATGACCACTGTCATCACAATGCTCCACGCCCTTGTCATCACAATGCTCCATAACCCCTGTCATCACAATGCTCCATGACCTTTGTCATCGCAATGCTACATGCCATTGTCATCACAATGCTCCATGCCCTTATCATCACAATGCTCCATGACCCCTTTCATCACAATGCTCCATGACCATTGTCTCAAATGCTACATGTCTGTGAAATCACAAAGCTCCATGCCCCCTGTCATCACAAGTCTCCATGACTCTTGTCATCACAATGCTCCATGACCCTTGTCATCACAATGCTCCATGATCCTTGTAATCAAAATGCTCCTTGACCCTTTCTTCACAATGTTACAGTACCCCTTTCTTCACAATGCTCCATGCCGCTGGTCACCACAATGCTCCATGACTTCTGTCATCACAATGCTCCATGTCTCTTGTCATTAAAATGCTCCATGGCCCCTGTCATCACAATGCTGCATGATGCTTATAATCTCAATGCTCCATGGTCCTCGTCATCACAAATCTCCACGCATCTGTCATCACAATGCTCCATGACCCCTGTCATCCCAATGCTCCATAGCACTTTTCATCACAATGCTCCATGACCACTTTTATCACAATGTTCCATGACCACTTTAATCACAGTGCTCCATGACCACTTTCATCACAATGTCCCATGACCCCTGTAATCAAAATGCTCCATGGCCCTTGTCGCCACAATGCTCCAGGACCCGTCATCACAATTCTCCATGGCCCTTGTCATCACAATGCTCCATGGCGCTTGTCATCACAATGATCCAGAGCCTTAGTGCTTGAGTTGGGAGTAGTGTCATTGCCTCAGTTAGGGACACTGTCATTGCCTGAATTGGGAGTAGTGTCAGAGCCTTAGTTAGGGACAGCGCCAGGGCGAGTTGGGAGTAGTGCCAGTGCCTTAGTTAGGGACAGCACCAGTGCTTGCGTTGGGAATAGTGTCAGGGCCATAGTTAGGGACAGTGTCAGTGGCTGAGATGGGAATAGTGTCAGGGCCTTAGTTACGGACATTGTCAGTGCCTAAGTTGGGATTTTTGTCAGGGTCTTTATTATGGACAGTGTCAGGGCCTGAGTTAAGAGTAGTGTCAGGGCCTTAATTTGGAAGAGTGTCAGTGTCTCAGTTTGGAGTAGTGTCAGACCCTTGGTTAGGAACAGCCTCAGTGCCTGAGTTGGGAGTAGTGACATGGCTTAAGTTATGGACAGTGTCAGGGACTGAGTTAAGAATAGTCTCAGGACCTTAGTTAGGGACAGTGTCAGTGACTGTGTTAGGAATAGTGTCAGCGCCTAAGTTAGGAATAGTCTGAGACCGGTAGTTAGGAACAGTGTCAGGGCCTGAGTTGTGAGTAGTTTCAGGGCCTTAGTTAGAGAAAGTGTCAGTGCCGGGTTTGGGAGTTATGTCAGGGCCTTAGTTAGGGACAGTGTCAGTGCCTGAGTTGGGAGTAGTGTCAGGGCCTAGTTAGGGACAGGGTCAGTGCCTGAGTTGGGAGTAGTTTCAGGGCCTTAGTTAGAGAAAGTGTCAGTGCCAGAGTTGGGAGTTATGTCAGGGCCTTAGTTAGGGACAGTGTCAGGGCCTGAGTTGGGAGTAGTGTCAGGGCCTAGTAAGGGACAGTGTCAGTGCCTGAGTAGGAAGTAGTGTCAGGGCATTAGGGACAGTGTCAGTGGCTGCAATGGGAGTAGTGTCAGGGTCTTAGTTAGGGAGAGTGTCAGTGCCTGTGTTGGGAATAGTCTCAGGGTCTTTTCTGGGGACAGCATCAGGGCATGAGTTAAAAGTAGTGTCAAGACCTTAGTGAGGGAGAGTGTCAGTGCCTGTGTTGGGAGTAGTATCAGGCCCTTCGTTAGGGACAGTGTCAGGGTCTGAGGTAGAAGTAGTCTCAGGGCCTTATTTAGGTAGCGTGTCAATGCCTAAGTAAGTAGTAGTGTGAGGGCCTTAGTTAGGGACAGTGTCAATGCCTGTGTTGGGAGTAGTGTCAGAGACTTAGTAAGGGACACCGTCAGTGCCTGCGTTGGGAGTAGTGTCAGAGCCTTAGTTAGGGACAGTGTCAGGGTCTGAGGTAGAAGTAGTCTCAGGGCCTTAGTTAGGTAGCGTGTCAATGTCTAAGTAAGTAGTAGTGTGAGGGCCTTAGTTAGGGACAGTGTCAATGCCTGTGTTGGGAGTAGTGTCAGAGACTTAGTAAGGGACACCGTCAGTGCCTGCGTTGGGAGTAGTATCAGGCCCTTCGTTAGGGACAGTGTCAGGGTCTGAGGTAGAAGTAGTCTCAGGGCCTTACTTAGGTAGCGTGTCAATGCCTAAGTAAGTAGTAATGTGAGGGCCTTAGTTAGGGACAGTGTCAATGCCTGTGTTGGGAGTAGTGTCAGAGACTTAGTAAGGGACACCGTCAGTGCCTGCGTTGGGAGTAGTGTCAGAGCCTTAGTTAGGGACACCGTCAGTGCCTGCGTTGGGAGTAGTGTCAGGGCCTTACTTAGGGACAGCGTCAGTGCCTGAGTTAGGAGTAGTGTGATGGCCGTAGTTAGGGACACTCTCAGTGCCAGAGTTGGGGGTAGTGTCAGGCCTTTGTTAGGGACTGTGCCTGGGCCTGAGTTAAGAGTAGTGTCAAGTCCTTAGTTAGGGACAGTGTTAGTGCCTGAGTTGAGAGTAATGTCAAGACCTTAGTTAGGGACAATGTCAGTGCGTAGTTTGGGAGTACTGTCAGGGCCTTAGTTAGGGACAGTGTCAGTGCCTGAGTTGGGAGTACTGTCAGGGCGTATTTAGGGACAGTCTCAATGCCTATTTTGGGAGTAGTGTCACGGCCTTAGTTAGTGATATTATCAGTGCCTGAGTAAGGAGTAGTGTCCGGGCCTTAGTTAGGGACAGTGTCAGTTGCTTAGTTAGGAGTAGCGTCACGAACTAAGTTAGGGCCAGTGTCAGTGCCTGAGTCAGGAGTAGAGTCAAGGCCTAAGTTAAGGACAGTGTCATTGCTTGAGATAGGAGTAGTGTCAGGGCCTTAGTTAGGGACATTGTCAGGGCATGATTTAGGAGATGTGTTAGGGCGTGAGCTATGAAGAGTGTCAGGGCCTTAGTTAGTGACAGTGTCAGTGCTGAGTTTGGAGTAGTATCAGGGCCTTAGTTAGAGACAGTGTCAGGGCCTGAGTTAGGTGTACGTCAGGGCCTTAGTTAGGGACAGTGTCAGAGCCTGATTTAGGAGTAGTGTCAGAGGCTTTGTTAGGGACAGTGTCAGGGCCTGAGTTAAGAGTAGTGTCACAGCTTTAGTTAGGACCAGTGTCAGGGCCTTAGTTAAGTCCAACATCAGCGCCTATGATAGGAATCAGATCAGGACCTGTGTTCCAGGTAATGTCAGGGCCTTATTTAAGAACAGTGTCAGGGCCTGAGTCCTGACTTACTCCTTACTCTCCTCACTAAGGACTTTGGACACTACTGCTAATTCAGGCCCTGATAATGTCCCTAACTAAGGCCTTGACACTTTCCTTGGCTAAGGCCCTGAACTTCTCCTAAGTCAGGCCCTGATACTGTCCCTAACAATGGCCCTGACACTACACCTAACTAAGGCCCCGACATGATACCTAACAAAGGCTTTGTTGCTAGTCCAAACTAAAGCCCTAAAATTGGTCCTAAATAAGGCCTTGACACTAATCCTAACTCAGGCCCTAAAACTGTCCCTAACTAAGGCCCTGATAGTATGCCTAACTCAGGCCCTCATACGATTCCTAACAATGGCTCTGATGCTAGTCCAAACTAAGGCCCTGAAATTGGTCCTAAATAAGGCCTTGACACTAATCCTAACTCAGGCCCTAGCACTGTCCCTAACTAGGTCTCAGACAGTACACCTAAATCAGACCCTGACACTGTCCCTAAGTGAGGCCCTGAGGCTGTCCCTCACAGAGGTCCTGATAATGTCTTTAACTAAACTCTAATGCTGATCTTACAGAGACCCTTATGTTGATCCTATGTCATGCCCTGACGCTGTCCGTAGCTAAGGCCCTGACTCTAGGCATCACTCAGGCCCTGTCGCTCTCCCTACGTCAGGCTAAGACTCTGTCCCTACCTGAAGCCCTGGCACTGGGCCTAAATTAGGCACTGATGCTCTAATTAGCTATGGTCTTGACACTATCCCTAGGTCCTTTCCTGACACTATCCCTAGATCTTAACCTAAACTTGTCTTTAGCTATTGTCGAGCCTCTTATGCTAACTAAATCCCTGATGCTGTCTCTAACTAAGAGCCTGAAATTAGTCCCGAGGCCGTCAACCTGTCCCTAACTGAGGTTGGAGGCTCATCCTAACTGAGGCGCTGACACTGTCCCTAACTAAAGCCCTGACACTACACCTAACTCAGTCCCTGACACTGTACTTTACAAGGGCTCTGATGCTAGTCCTAACTCAGGTCCTGACACTGTCTCTAAGTAAGGCTCAGAATTTGCCCCTAATATAGGCCCTGCTGTCAGCAATAACTAAAAACTGGACACTAGCCTGAGTTAATATCCTGACATATTTCTAACCAAGGTCCTGACACTGTCCCTAAGAAAGCCCTGTCGCTGTCCCTGTGTTAAGAACTGAGGCTGTCCCTAACTCAGGCCCTGAAGCTTTCCCTAACTGAGGCCTAGAAGCTGTGACTAAGTCAGGCCCTGATCATATCTGTAACAAAGACGCTAAGGCTGATCCAACAGAGGCGCTGATTCTGTTCCTAAGTCATGCCCTGACAGTGTCCTCAGCTAAGGGCCTGACGCTAGGCCTCACTCAGGCCCTGTCGCTCTCCCTAAGTCAGGCTCTGATGCTGTCCCTACCTGAAGCCCTGACACTGGTTCTAAATAAGGATCTGATACTCTCAGTAACTAAAGTTTTGACACTATGCTTAGGTCCTTTCCTGACACTATCCCTAGACCATAACCTGACCCTGTCCCTAGCAAATGTCGTGCCTCTTATGCTAACTACAGCCCTGCTGCTGTCCTTAACTAAGGGCCTAAAATTACTCTCGAGGCTGTGACCCTGTCCGTACCTAAGGCCTCGATGTTCGTCCTAATTCAGGGCCTGACACTGTCCCTAACTAAGGCCCTGCTGCCGTCAATATCTAAAGTCCTGACACTATCCTGAGCTAATTT
This sequence comes from Balaenoptera borealis, assembly GCF_965194805.1. Lineage (NCBI taxonomy): Eukaryota > Metazoa > Chordata > Mammalia > Artiodactyla > Balaenopteridae > Balaenoptera > Balaenoptera borealis. The sequence continues at coordinate 151,205 of NW_028122999.1, read as the reverse complement.
CTTGACCCATCTCTTACCAAGGTCCTGAAACTGTCCCTAAGGAAGCCCTGATGCTGTCTCCAAGTGAGGCCTTGAGGCTGTCCCTAACAGAGGCCCTGATAATATCTTTCACATAGCCCCTGAGGCTGATCCTACCGGGGCTCTTATGCTGCTCCTAAGTCATGCCCTGACACTGTCTCTAGCTAAGGCCCTGACGCTAGGCCTCACTCAGGCCCTGTCCCACTCCCTAAGTCAGGCTCTGACGCTGTTCCTACCCGAAGCCCTGACACTCACTGCTCCTAAATTAGGTCCTGATGTGCTAAGTAACTAAGGTCTTGACACTATCCCTAGGTCATTTCCTGACACTCTCCCTAGACCTTAACCTAACCTTCTCTTTAGCTAATGTCGAGATTAGCTAAAGAGATTCTTTAGAACGAGATTCTTTCATCTTCTGAATATAGTTTTCTTCAAAACATAATTTTTATAGTGTTACTAACTTTAAACAAAATGTACTCAACTGCTGTGGAATATTCCTTCATAGGAGCGTGCATGGTTCACTTCTGCATCTGCTTGTGGTGGTGTTCAGGTTGCTTTCAGCTGTAGATCCCCTTATGCTAGCTAAATCCCTGATTCTGTCCCTAAATGAGGCCCTGAATTTAGGTCCGAGGCCGTGAACCTGTCCCTAACTGAGGCCTGGAGGCTCGTTCTAATGCAGGCCCTGACACTGTCCCCAACTAAGGCTCTGACACTACACCTAACTCAGTCACTGACACTGTACCTAACAAAGGCTCTGATGCTAGTCCTAACTTAGGCCCTGACACTGCCTCTAACTAAGGCCCTGCTGCCGTCAATATCTGAACACCTGATATTATCCTGAGCTAATAGCCTGACCCATGTCTTACCAAGGTCCTGAAACTTTCCCAAAGTAAGCCCTGACGCTGCCCCTAAGTGAGGCCTTGAGGCTATCCCTAACGGAGGCCCTGATAATAGCTTTAACGAAGACCCTAATGCTGATCCTACAGAGGCCTTTATGCTGCTCCTAAGTCATGCCCTGATACTGTCCCTTACTCAGGCCCTAAAGATAGGCCTCACTTAGGCCCTGTTGCTGTACCTCAGTTAGGCTCTGACGCTGTCCGTACATCCAGCCCTGGCGCTGGTCCTGATTAAGGCGCTCACGCTGCTGCTAACTAAGGCCCTGATGCTCTCAATAACTAAGGTCTTCTCGTTAGCCCTTGGTCATCTCCTTGCACTATCTCTGGCCTGGGACCTGACTCTGTCCCGAGATAATCTCCTGCATCTTCTGCTAACTGAAACCCTAATGCTCTCCCTAACTAAGGCCCTGACTACTCCTAACTAAGGCCATGACACTGAATCTAACAAAGGCCCGGAATCTGTCCTTAATATAGGCCCTGCTGCCAGCAATAACTAAAATCCTGACACTCTCCTGAGCTAATATCCTGACTCATTTCTAACCAAGGTCCTGACACTGTCCCTAAGAAAGCCCTGTCGCTGTCTTTAAGTGAAGACCTGAGGCTGTCTGTAACTCAGACCCTGAAGCTTTCCCTAACTGAGGCCTTGACGCTGTGACTAACTTGGGCTCCGGTCATGTCTTTAACTAAGAGCCTAAAGCTGATCCAACAGAGGCACTGATGCTGCTCCTAAGTCATTCCCTGACAGTGTCCCCAGCTAAGGGCCTGACATCAGGCCTCACTCAGGCCCTGTCGCTCTTCCTAAGTCAGGCCCTGATGCTGTGCCTACCTGAAGCCCTAACGCTGCTTCTGAATAAGTCCCTGAGAGTCTCAGTAACAAAGGTCTTCACACTCTCCTTAGGTCATTTCCTGACACGATTCCAAGCCTTTACCCTAAACCTGTCCCGAGCTAATGTCCTACCTCTTATGCTAACTGAAGACCTTATGCTGTGCCTAATTCAGGCACTGAATTTAGTCCCAAGGCCGCTAGACTGTCCCTAACTCGGCTCAATGCCCTTATCGTCACAATGTTCCATGACCACTGTCATCACAATGCTCCACGCCCTTGTCATCACAATGCTCCATAACCCCTGTCATCACAATGCTCCATGACTTTTGTCATCGCAATGCTACATGCCATTGTCATCACAATGCTCCATGCCCTTATCATCACAATGCTCCATGACCCCTTTCATCACAATGCTCCATGACCATTGTCTCAAATGCTACATGTCTGTGAAATCACAAAGCTCCATGCCCCCTGTCATCACAAGTCTCCATGACTCTTGTCATCACAATGCTCCATGACCCTTGTCATCACAATGCTCCATGATCCTTGTAATCAAAATGCTCCTTGACCCTTTCTTCACAATGTTACAGTACCCCTTTCTTCACAATGCTCCATGCCGCTGGTCACCACAATGCTCCATGACTTCTGTCATCACAATGCTCCATGTCTCTTGTCATTAAAATGCTCCATGGCCCCTGTCATCACAATGCTGCATGATGCTTATAATCTCAATGCTCCATGGTCCTCGTCATCACAAATCTCCACGCATCTGTCATCACAATGCTCCATGACCCCTGTCATCCCAATGCTCCATAGCACTTTTCATCACAATGCTCCATGACCACTTTTATCACAATGTTCCATGACCACTTTAATCACAGTGCTCCATGACCACTTTCATCACAATGCCCCATGACCCCTGTAATCAAAATGCTCCATGGCCCTTGTCGCCACAATGCTCCAGGACCCGTCATCACAATTCTCCATGGCCCTTGTCATCACAATGCTCCATGGCGCTTGTCATCACAATGATCCAGAGCCTTAGTGCTTGAGTTGGGAGTAGTGTCATTGCCTCAGTTAGGGACACTGTCATTGCCTGAATTGGGAGTAGTGTCAGAGCCTTAGTTAGGGACAGCGCCAGGGCGAGTTGGGAGTAGTGCCAGTGCCTTAGTTAGGGACAGCACCAGTGCTTGCGTTGGGAATAGTGTCAGGGCCATAGTTAGGGACAGTGTCAGTGGCTGAGATGGGAATAGTGTCAGGGCCTTAGTTACGGACATTGTCAGTGCCTAAGTTGGGATTTTTGTCAGGGTCTTTATTATGGACAGTGTCAGGGCCTGAGTTAAGAGTAGTGTCAAGGCCTTAATTTGGAAGAGTGTCAGTGTCTCAGTTTGGAGTCGTGTCAGACCCTTAGTTAGGAACAGCCTCAGTGCCTGAGTTGGGAGTAGTGACGTGGCTTAAGTTATGGACAGTGTCAGGGACTGAGTTAAGAATAGTCTCAGGACCTTAGTTAGGGACAGTGTCAGTGACTGTGTTAGGAATAGTGTCAGCGCCTAAGTTAGGAGTAGTCTGAGACCGGTAGTTAGGAACAGTGTCAGGGCCTGAGTTGTGAGTAGTTTCAGGGCCTTAGTTAGAGAAAGTGTCAGTGCCGGGTTTGGGAGTTATGTCAGGGCCTTAGTTAGGGACAGTGTCAGTGCCTGAGTTGGGAGTAGTGTCAGGGCCTAGTTAGGGACAGGGTCAGTGCCTGAGTTGGGAGTAGTTTCAGGGCCTTAGTTAGAGAAAGTGTCAGTGCCGGAGTTGGGAGTTATGTCAGGCCCTTAGTTAGGGACAGTGTCAGTGCCTGAGTTGGGAGTAGTGTCAGGTCCTAGTTAGGGACAGGGTCAGTGCCTGAGTTGGGAGTAGTTTCAGGGCCTTAGTTAGAGAAAGTGTCAGTGCCAGAGTTGGGAGTTATGTCAGGGCCTTAGTTAGGGACAGTGTCAGGGCCTGAGTTGGGAGTAGTGTCAGGGCCTAGTTAGGGACAGTGTCAGTGCCTGAGTAGGAAGTAGTGTCAGGGCATTAGGGACAGTGTCAGTGGCTGCAATGGGAGTAGTGTCAGGGTCTTAGTTAGGGAGAGTGTCAGTGCCTGTGTTGGGAATAGTCTCAGGGTCTTTTCTGGGGACAGCATCAGGGCATGAGTTAAAAGTAGTGTCAAGGCCTTAGTTAGGGAGAGTGTCAATGCCTGTGTTGGGAGTAGTGTCAGAGACTTAGTAAGGGACACCGTCAGTGCCTGCGTTGGGAGTAGTGTCAGAGCCTTAGATAGGGACACCGTGAGTGCCTGCGTTGGGAGTAGTATCAGGCCCTTCGTTAGGGACAGTGTCAGGGTCTGAGGTAGAAGTAGTCTCAGGGCCTTAGTTAGGTAGCGTGTCAATGCCTAAGTAAGTAGTAGTGTGAGGGCCTTAGTTAGGGACAGTGTCAATGCCTGTGTTGGGAGTAGTTTCAGAGACTTAGTAAGGGACACCGTCAGTGCCTGCGTTGGGAGTAGTGTCAGAGCCTTAGTTAGGGACACCGTGAGTGCCTGCGTTGGGAGTAGTATCAGGCCCTTCGTTAGGGACAGTGTCAGGGTCTGAGGTAGAAGTAGTCTCAGGGCCTTAGTTAGGTAGCGTGTCAATGCCTAAGTAAGTAGTAGTGTGAGGGCCTTAGTTAGGGACAGTGTCAATGCCTGTGTTGGGAGTAGTGTCAGAGACTTAGTAAGGGACACCGCCAGTGCCTGCGTTGGGAGTAGTGTCAGAGCCTTAGTTAGGGACACCGTCAGTGCCTGCGTTGGGAGTAGTGTCAGGGCCTTACTTAGGGACAGCGTCAGTGCCTGAGTTAGGAGTAGTGTGATGGCCGTAGTTAGGGACACTCTCAGTGCCAGAGTTGGGGGTAGTGTCAGGCCTTTGTTAGGGACTGTGCCAGGGCGTGAGTTAAGAGTAGTGTCAAGTCCTTAGTTAGGGACAGTGTTAGTGCCTGAGTTGAGAGTAATGTCAAGACCTTAGTTAGGGACAATGTCAGTGCGTAGTTTGGGAGTACTGTCAGGGCCTTAGTTAGGGACAGTGTCAGTGCCTGAGTTGGGAGTACTGTCAGGGCGTATTTAGGGACAGTCTCAAAGCCTATTTTGGGAGTAGTGTCTCGGCCTTAGTTTGTGATATTATCAGCGCCTGAGTAAGGAGTAGTGTCCGGGCCTTAGTTAGGGACAGTGTCAGTTGCTTAGTTAGGAGTAGCGTCACGGCCTAAGTTCGGGCCAGTGTCAGTGCCTGAGTCAGGAGTAGAGTCAGGGCCTAAGTTAAGGACAGTGTCATTGCTTGAGATAGGAGTAGTGTCAGGGCCTTAGTTAGGGACATTGTCAGGGCATGATTTAGGAGTTGTTTTAGGGTGTGAGCTATGAATAATGTCAGGGCCTTAGTTAGTGACAGTGTCAGTGCTGAGTTTGGAGTAGTATCAGGGCCTTAGTTAGAGACAGTGTCAGGGCCTGAGTTAGGTGTACGTCAGGGCCTTAGTTAGGGACAGTGTCAGAGCCTGATTTAGGAGTAGTGTCAGAGGCTTTGTTAGGGACAGTGTCAGGGCCTGAGTTAAGAGTAGTGTCACAGCTTTAGTTAGGACCAGTGTCAGGGCCTTAGTTAAGTCCAACATCAGCGCCTATGATAGGAATCAGATCAGGACCTGTGTTCCAGGTAATGTCAGGGCCTTATTTAAGAACAGTGTCAGGGCCTGAGTCCTGACTTACTCCTTACTCTCCTCACTAAGGACTTTGGACACTACTGCTAATTCAGGCCCTGATAATGTCCCTAACTAAGGCCCTGACACTTTCCTTGGCTAAGGCCCTGAACGTCTCCTAAGTCAGGCCCTGATACTGTCCCTAACAATGGCCCTGACACTACACCTAACTGAGGCCCCAACATGATACCTAACAAAGGCTTTGTTGCTAGTCCAAACTAAAGCCCTAAAATTGGTCCTAAATAAGGCCTTGACACTAATCCTAACTCAGGCCCTAAAACTGTCCCTAACTAAGGCCCTGATAGTATGCCTAACTCAGGCCCTCATACGATTCCTAACAATGGCTCTGATGCTAGTCCAAACTAAGGCCCTGAAATTGGTCCTAAATAAGGCCTTGACACTAATCCTAACTCAGGCCCTAGCACTGTCCCTAACTAGGTCTCAGACAGTACACCTAAATCAGACCCTGACACTGTCCCTAAGCAAGGCCCTGACACTACTCCTAACTCAGTCCCTTACACTGTACCTAACAAAGTCTCTGATGCTAGGCCTAACTCAGGCCCTGAAACCGTCTGTAACTAAGGCCCTGCTGCCATCACTATCAAAAGTCCTGACATTATCCTGAGCTAATATCCTGACCTATGTCTTTCCAAGGTCCTGAAACTGTCCCAAAGTAAGCCCTGACGCTGTCCCTAAGTGAAGACCTGAGGCTGTCCCTAACTCAGGCCCTGAAGCTTTCCTGAACTGAAGCCTTGAAGCTGTGACTAATTCAGGCCCTGATCATGTACCTAACGAAGACCTTAATGCTGATCCAGCAAAGACGCTGATGCTGCTCCAAAGTCATGCCCTGACAGTGTGCCCAGCTAAGGGCCTGACGCTACGCCTCACTCAGGCCCTGTCGCTCTCCCTAAGTCAGGCCCTGACACTGTCACTAACTAAGGCCCTGACTCTACTCCTAATTCAGTCCCGAACATTGTGTCTAACAAAGGCTCTGATGCTAGTCGTAACTCAGGGCCTGACACTGTCTCTAACTAAGGGCTGCTGCCATCAACATCTAAAGTCCTGACATTATCCGGAGCTAATAACCTGACCCATGTCTTACCAAGGTCCTGAAACTGTCCCAAAGTAAGCCCTGACGCTGTCCCTAAGTGAGGCCCTGAAGCTTTCCCTACCTAACTCAGGCCTTGATGCTGTGACTAACTCAGACCCTGATCATGTCTTTAACTAAGACCCTAAGGCTGATCCAACAGAGGCCCTGATGCTGCTCCTAAGTCATGCCCCGATAGTGTCCCCCACTAAGTGTCTGATGCTAGGCCTCACTCAGACCCTATCGCTCTCCCTAAGTCAGGCTCTGATGCTGTCCCTACCTGAAGCCCTAACACTGGTTCTGAATAAGGTCCTGAGAGTCTCCATAACAAAGGTCTTCACACTTTGTCATTTCCTGACACTATCCCTAGATGTTAAACTGACACGGCCACTAGCTAATGTCCTGCCTCTTATGCTAACTGAAGTCCTTAGGCTGTGCCTACCTCAGGCACTGAATTTAGTCCCAAGACCATGAAACTGTCCCGAACTAAGGCCTAGATGCTCGCCCTACATCCGGCCCTGACACTGTCCCTAACTAAGGCCCTAACACTATTGCTAACTGAGGATCTGACACTGGACCTATCAGAGGCCCTCTACTCCTAACTAACGCCTTGAAACTTTCCCTAACGTAGGCGCTGCTACCATCAATATCTAAAGTCCTGACATGATCCTGAGCTAATATCCTGACCCATGTCTTACCAAGGTCCTGAAACTCTCCCAACGTTAGCCCTGACACTGTCCCTAAGTGAGGCCCTGAGGCTGTCCCTCACAGAGGTCCTGATAATGTCTTTAACTAAACTCTAATGCTGATCTTACAGAGACCCTTATGTTGATCCTATGTCATGCCCTGACGCTGTCCGTAGCTAAGGCCCTGACTCTAGGCATCACTCAGGCCCTGTCGCTCTCCCTACGTCAGGCTAAGACTCTGTCCCTACCTGAAGCCCTGACACTGGGCCTAAATTAGGCACTGATGCTCTAATTAGCTATGGTCTTGACACTATCCCTAGGTCATTTCCTGACACTATCCCTAGATCTTAACCTAAACTTGTCTTTAGCTATTGTCGAGCCTCTTATGCTAACTAAATCCCTGATGCTGTCTCTAACTAAGAGCCTGAAATTAGCCCCGAGGCCGTCAACCTGTCCCTAACTGAGGTTGGAGGCTCATCCTAACTGAGGCGCTGACACTGTCCCTAACTAAAGCCCTGACACTACACCTAACTCAGTCCCTGACACTGTACTTTACAAGGGCTCTGATGCTAGTCCTAACTCAGGCCCTGACACTGTCTCTAAGTAAGGCTCAGAATTTGCCCCTAATATAGGCCCTGCTGTCAGCAATAACTAAAAACTGGACACTAGCCTGAGTTAATATCCTGACATATTTCTAACCAAGGTCCTGACACTGTCCCTAAGAAAGCCCTGTCGCTGTCCCTGTGTTAAGAACTGAGGCTGTCCCTAACTCAGGCCCTGAAGCTTTCCCTAACTGAGGCCTAGAAGCTGTGACTAAGTCAGGCCCTGATCATATCTGTAACAAAGACGCTAAGGCTGATCCAACAGAGGCGCTGATTCTGTTCCTAAGTCATGCCCTGACAGTGTCCTCAGCTAAGGGCCTGACGCTAGGCCTCACTCAGGCCCTGTCGCTCTCCCTAAGTCAGGCTCTGATGCTGTCCCTACCTGAAGCCCTGACACTGGTTCTAAATAAGGATCTGATACTCTCAGTAACTAAGGTTTTGACACTATGCTTAGGTCCTTTCCTGACACTATCCCTAGACCATAACCTGACCCTGTCCCTAGCAAATGTCGTGCCTCTTATGCTAACTACAGCCCTGCTGCTGTCCTTAACTAAGGGCCTAAAATTACTCTCGAGGCTGTGACCCTGTCCGTACCTAAGGCCTCGATGTTCGTCCTAATTCAGGGCCTGACACTGTCCCTAACTAAGGCCCTGCTGCCGTCAATATCTAAAGTCCTGACACTATCCTGAGCTAATTTCTTGACCCATCTCTTACCAAGGTCCTGAAACTGTCCCTAAGGAAGCCCTGATGCTGTCTCCAAGTGAGGCCTTGAGGCTGTCCCTAACAGAGGCCCTGATAATATCTTTCACATAGCCCCTGAGGCTGATCCTACCGGGGCTCTTATGCTGCTCCTAAGTCATGCCCTGACACTGTCTCTAGCTAAGGCCCTGACGCTAGGCCTCACTCAGGCCCTGTCCCACTCCCTAAGTCAGGCTCTGACGCTGTTCCTACCCGAAGCCCTGACACTCACTGCTCCTAAATTAGGTCCTGATGTGCTAAGTAACTAAGGTCTTGACACTATCCCTAGGTCATTTCCTGACACTCTCCCTAGACCTTAACCTAACCTTCTCTTTAGCTAATGTCGAGATTAGCTAAAGAGATTCTTTAGAACGAGATTCTTTCATCTTCTGAATATAGTTTTCTTCAAAACATAATTTTTGTAGTGTTACTAACTTTAAACAAAATGTACTCAACTGCTGTGGAATATTCCTTCATAGGAGCGTGCATGGTTCACTTCTGCATCTGCTTGTGGTGGTGTTCAGGTTGCTTTCAGCTGTAGATCCCCTTATGCTAGCTAAATCCCTGATTCTGTCCCTAAATGAGGCCCTGAATTTAGGTCCGAGGCCGTGAACCTGTCCCTAACTGAGGCCTGGAGGCTCGTCCTAATGCAGGCCCTGACACTGTCCCCAACTAAGGCTCTGACACTACACCTAACTCAGTCACTGACACTGTACCTAACAAAGGCTCTGATGCTAGTCCTAACTTAGGCCCTGACACTGCCTCTAACTAAGGCCCTGCTGCCGTCAATATCTGAACACCTGATATTATCCTGAGCTAATAGCCTGACCCATGTCTTACCAAGGTCCTGAAACTTTCCCAAAGTAAGCCCTGACGCTGCCCCTAAGTGAGGCCTTGAGGCTATCCCTAACGGAGGCCCTGATAATAGCTTTAACGAAGACCCTAATGCTGATCCTACAGAGGCCTTTATGCTGCTCCTAAGTCATGCCCTGATACTGTCCCTTACTCAGGCCCTAAAGATAGGCCTCACTTAGGCCCTGTTGCTGTACCTCAGTTAGGCTCTGACGCTGTCCGTACATCCAGCCCTGGCGCTGGTCCTGATTAAGGCGCTCACGCTGCTGCTAACTAAGGCCCTGATGCTCTCAATAACTAAGGTCTTCTCGTTAGCCCTTGGTCATCTCCTTGCACTATCTCTGGCCTGGGACCTGACTCTGTCCCGAGATAATCTCCTGCATCTTCTGCTAACTGAAACCCTAATGCTCTCCCTAACTAAGGCCCTGACTACTCCTAACTAAGGCCATGACACTGAATCTAACAAAGGCCCGGAATCTGTCCTTAATATAGGCCCTGCTGCCAGCAATAACTAAAATCCTGACACTCTCCTGAGCTAATATCCTGACTCATTTCTAACCAAGGTCCTGACACTGTCCCTAAGAAAGCCCTGTCACTGTCTTTAAGTGAAGACCTGAGGCTGTCTGTAACTCAGACCCTGAAGCTTTCCCTAACTGAGGCCTTGACGCTGTGACTAACTTGGGCTCCGGTCATGTCTTTAACTAAGAGCCTAAAGCTGATCCAACAGAGGCACTGATGCTGCTCCTAAGTCATTCCCTGACAGTGTCCCCAGCTAAGGGCCTGACATCAGGCCTCACTCAGGCCCTGTCGCTCTTCCTAAGTCAGGCCCTGATGCTGTGCCTACCTGAAGCCCTAACGCTGCTTCTGAATAAGTCCCTGAGAGTCTCAGTAACAAAGGTCTTCACACTCTCCTTAGGTCATTTCCTGACACGATTCCAAGCCTTTACCCTAAACCTGTCCCGAGCTAATGTCCTACCTCTTATGCTAACTGAAGACCTTATGCTGTGCCTAATTCAGGCACTGAATTTAGTCCCAAGGCCGCTAGACTGTCCCTAACTCGGCTCGATGCCCTTATCGTCACAATGTTCCATGACCACTGTCATCACAATGCTCCACGCCCTTGTCATCACAATGCTCCATAACCCCTGTCATCACAATGCTCCATGACTTTTGTCATCGCAATGCTACATGCCATTGTCATCACAATGCTCCATGCCCTTATCATCACAATGCTCCATGACCCCTTTCATCACAATGCTCCATGACCATTGTCTCAAATGCTACATGTCTGTGAAATCACAAAGCTCCATGCCCCCTGTCATCACAAGTCTCCATGACTCTTGTCATCACAATGCTCCATGACCCTTGTCATCACAATGCTCCATGATCCTTGTAATCAAAATGCTCCTTGACCCTTTCTTCACAATGTTACAGTACCCCTTTCTTCACAATGCTCCATGCCGCTGGTCACCACAATGCTCCATGACTTCTGTCATCACAATGCTCCATGTCTCTTGTCATTAAAATGCTCCATGGCCCCTGTCATCACAATGCTGCATGATGCTTATAATCTCAATGCTCCATGGTCCTCGTCATCACAAATCTCCACGCATCTGTCATCACAATGCTCCATGACCCCTGTCATCCCAATGCTCCATAGCACTTTTCATCACAATGCTCCATGACCACTTTTATCACAATGTTCCATGACCACTTTAATCACAGTGCTCCATGACCACTTTCATCACAATGCCCCATGACCCCTGTAATCAAAATGCTCCATGGCCCTTGTCGCCACAATGCTCCAGGACCCGTCATCACAATTCTCCATGGCCCTTGTCATCACAATGCTCCATGGCGCTTGTCATCACAATGATCCAGAGCCTTAGTGCTTGAGTTGGGAGTAGTGTCATTGCCTCAGTTAGGGACACTGTCATTGCCTGAATTGGGAGTAGTGTCAGAGCCTTAGTTAGGGACAGCGCCAGGGCGAGTTGGGAGTAGTGCCAGTGCCTTAGTTAGGGACAGCACCAGTGCTTGCGTTGGGAATAGTGTCAGGGCCATAGTTAGGGACAGTGTCAGTGGCTGAGATGGGAATAGTGTCAGGGCCTTAGTTACGGACATTGTCAGTGCCTAAGTTGGGATTTTTGTCAGGGTCTTTATTATGGACAGTGTCAGGGCCTGAGTTAAGAGTAGTGTCAAGGCCTTAATTTGGAAGAGTGTCAGTGTCTCAGTTTGGAGTCGTGTCAGACCCTTAGTTAGGAACAGCCTCAGTGCCTGAGTTGGGAGTAGTGACGTGGCTTAAGTTATGGACAGTGTCAGGGACTGAGTTAAGAATAGTCTCAGGACCTTAGTTAGGGACAGTGTCAGTGACTGTGTTAGGAATAGTGTCAGCGCCTAAGTTAGGAGTAGTCTGAGACCGGTAGTTAGGAACAGTGTCAGGGCCTGAGTTGTGAGTAGTTTCAGGGCCTTAGTTAGAGAAAGTGTCAGTGCCGGGTTTGGCAGTTATGTCAGGGCCTTAGTTAGGGACAGTGTCAGTGCCTGAGTTGGGAGTAGTGTCAGGGCCTAGTTAGGGACAGGGTCAGTGCCTGAGTTGGGAGTAGTTTCAGGGCCTTAGTTAGAGAAAGTGTCAGTGCCGGAGTTGGGAGTTATGTCAGGCCCTTAGTTAGGGACAGTGTCAGTGCCTGAGTTGGGAGTAGTGTCAGGTCCTAGTTAGGGACAGGGTCAGTGCCTGAGTTGGGAGTAGTTTCAGGGCCTTAGTTAGAGAAAGTGTCAGTGCCAGAGTTGGGAGTTATGTCAGGGCCTTAGTTAGGGACAGTGTCAGGGCCTGAGTTGGGAGTAGTGTCAGGGCCTAGTTAGGGACAGTGTCAGTGCCTGAGTAGGAAGTAGTGTCAGGGCATTAGGGACAGTGTCAGTGGCTGCAATGGGAGTAGTGTCAGGGTCTTAGTTAGGGAGAGTGTCAGTGCCTGTGTTGGGAATAGTCTCAGGGTCTTTTCTGGGGACAGCATCAGGGCATGAGTTAAAAGTAGTGTCAAGGCCTTAGTTAGGGAGAGTGTCAATGCCTGTGTTGGGAGTAGTGTCAGAGACTTAGTAAGGGACACCGTCAGTGCCTGCGTTGGGAGTAGTGTCAGAGCCTTAGATAGGGACACCGTGAGTGCCTGCGTTGGGAGTAGTATCAGGCCCTTCGTTAGGGACAGTGTCAGGGTCTGAGGTAGAAGTAGTCTCAGGGCCTTAGTTAGGTAGCGTGTCAATGCCTAAGTAAGTAGTAGTGTGAGGGCCTTAGTTAGGGACAGTGTCAATGCCTGTGTTGGGAGTAGTTTCAGAGACTTAGTAAGGGACACCGTCAGTGCCTGCGTTGGGAGTAGTGTCAGAGCCTTAGTTAGGGACACCGTGAGTGCCTGCGTTGGGAGTAGTATCAGGCCCTTCGTTAGGGACAGTGTCAGGGTCTGAGGTAGAAGTAGTCTCAGGGCCTTAGTTAGGTAGCGTGTCAATGCCTAAGTAAGTAGTAGTGTGAGGGCCTTAGTTAGGGACAGTGTCAATGCCTGTGTTGGGAGTAGTGTCAGAGACTTAGTAAGGGACACCGCCAGTGCCTGCGTTGGGAGTAGTGTCAGAGCCTTAGTTAGGGACACCGTCAGTGCCTGCGTTGGGAGTAGTGTCAGGGCCTTACTTAGGGACAGCGTCAGTGCCTGAGTTAGGAGTAGTGTGATGGCCGTAGTTAGGGACACTCTCAGTGCCAGAGTTGGGGGTAGTGTCAGGCCTTTGTTAGGGACTGTGCCAGGGCGTGAGTTAAGAGTAGTGTCAAGTCCTTAGTTAGGGACAGTGTTAGTGCCTGAGTTGAGAGTAATGTCAAGACCTTAGTTAGGGACAATGTCAGTGCGTAGTTTGGGAGTACTGTCAGGGCCTTAGTTAGGGACAGTGTCAGTGCCTGAGTTGGGAGTACTGTCAGGGCGTATTTAGGGACAGTCTCAAAGCCTATTTTGGGAGTAGTGTCTCGGCCTTAGTTTGTGATATTATCAGCGCCTGAGTAAGGAGTAGTGTCCGGGCCTTAGTTAGGGACAGTGTCAGTTGCTTAGTTAGGAGTAGCGTCACGGCCTAAGTTCGGGCCAGTGTCAGTGCCTGAGTCAGGAGTAGAGTCAGGGCCTAAGTTAAGGACAGTGTCATTGCTTGAGATAGGAGTAGTGTCAGGGCCTTAGTTAGGGACATTGTCAGGGCATGATTTAGGAGTTGTTTTAGGGTGTGAGCTATGAATAATGTCAGGGCCTTAGTTAGTGACAGTGTCAGTGCTGAGTTTGGAGTAGTATCAGGGCCTTAGTTAGAGACAGTGTCAGGGCCTGAGTTAGGTGTACGTCAGGGCCTTAGTTAGGGACAGTGTCAGAGCCTGATTTAGGAGTAGTGTCAGAGGCTTTGTTAGGGACAGTGTCAGGGCCTGAGTTAAGAGTAGTGTCACAGCTTTAGTTAGGACCAGTGTCAGGGCCTTAGTTAAGTCCAACATCAGCGCCTATGATAGGAATCAGATCAGGACCTGTGTTCCAGGTAATGTCAGGGCCTTATTTAAGAACAGTGTCAGGGCCTGAGTCCTGACTTACTCCTTACTCTCCTCACTAAGGACTTTGGACACTACTGCTAATTCAGGCCCTGATAATGTCCCTAACTAAGGCCCTGACACTTTCCTTGGCTAAGGCCCTGAACGTCTCCTAAGTCAGGCCCTGATACTGTCCCTAACAATGGCCCTGACACTACACCTAACTGAGGCCCCGACATGATACCTAACAAAGGCTTTGTTGCTAGTCCAAACTAAAGCCCTAAAATTGGTCCTAAATAAGGCCTTGACACTAATCCTAACTCAGGCCCTAAAACTGTCCCTAACTAAGGCCCTGATAGTATGCCTAACTCAGGCCCTCATACGATTCCTAACAATGGCTCTGATGCTAGTCCAAACTAAGGCCCTGAAATTGGTCCTAAATAAGGCCTTGACACTAATCCTAACTCAGGCCCTAGCACTGTCCCTAACTAGGTCTCAGACAGTACACCTAAATCAGACCCTGACACTGTCCCTAAGCAAGGCCCTGACACTACTCCTAACTCAGTCCCTTACACTGTACCTAACAAAGTCTCTGATGCTAGGCCTAACTCAGGCCCTGAAACCGTCTGTAACTAAGGCCCTGCTGCCATCACTATCAAAAGTCCTGACATTATCCTGAGCTAATATCCTGACCTATGTCTTTCCAAGGTCCTGAAACTGTCCCAAAGTAAGCCCTGACGCTGTCCCTAAGTGAAGACCTGAGGCTGTCCCTAACTCAGGCCCTGAAGCTTTCCTGAACTGAAGCCTTGAAGCTGTGACTAATTCAGGCCCTGATCATGTACCTAACGAAGACCTTAATGCTGATCCAGCAAAGACGCTGATGCTGCTCCAAAGTCATGCCCTGACAGTGTGCCCAGCTAAGGGCCTGACGCTACGCCTCACTCAGGCCCTGTCGCTCTCCCTAAGTCAGGCCCTGACACTGTCACTAACTAAGGCCCTGACTCTACTCCTAATTCAGTCCCGAACATTGTGTCTAACAAAGGCTCTGATGCTAGTCGTAACTCAGGGCCTGACACTGTCTCTAACTAAGGGCTGCTGCCATCAACATCTAAAGTCCTGACATTATCCGGAGCTAATAACCTGACCCATGTCTTACCAAGGTCCTGAAACTGTCCCAAAGTAAGCCCTGACGCTGTCCCTAAGTGAGGCCCTGAAGCTTTCCCTACCTAACTCAGGCCTTGATGCTGTGACTAACTCAGACCCTGATCATGTCTTTAACTAAGACCCTAAGGCTGATCCAACAGAGGCCCTGATGCTGCTCCTAAGTCATGCCCCGATAGTGTCCCCCACTAAGTGTCTGATGCTAGGCCTCACTCAGACCCTATCGCTCTCCCTAAGTCAGGCTCTGATGCTGTCCCTACCTGAAGCCCTAACACTGGTTCTGAATAAGGTCCTGAGAGTCTCCATAACAAAGGTCTTCACACTTTGTCATTTCCTGACACTATCCCTAGATGTTAAACTGACACGGCCACTAGCTAATGTCCTGCCTCTTATGCTAACTGAAGTCCTTAGGCTGTGCCTACCTCAGGCACTGAATTTAGTCCCAAGACCATGAAACTGTCCCGAACTAAGGCCTAGATGCTCGCCCTACATCCGGCCCTGACACTGTCCCTAACTAAGGCCCTAACACTATTGCTAACTGAGGATCTGACACTGGACCTATCAGAGGCCCTCTACTCCTAACTAACGCCTTGAAACTTTCCCTAACGTAGGCGCTGCTACCATCAATATCTAAAGTCCTGACATGATCCTGAGCTAATATCCTGACCCATGTCTTACCAAGGTCCTGAAACTCTCCCAACGTTAGCCCTGACACTGTCCCTAAGTGAGGCCCTGAGGCTGTCCCTCACAGAGGTCCTGATAATGTCTTTAACTAAACTCTAATGCTGATCTTACAGAGACCCTTATGTTGATCCTATGTCATGCCCTGACGCTGTCCGTAGCTAAGGCCCTGACTCTAGGCATCACTCAGGCCCTGTCGCTCTCCCTACGTCAGGCTAAGACTCTGTCCCTACCTGAAGCCCTGACACTGGGCCTAAATTAGGCACTGATGCTCTAATTAGCTATGGTCTTGACACTATCCCTAGGTCATTTCCTGACACTATCCCTAGATCTTAACCTAAACTTGTCTTTAGCTATTGTCGAGCCTCTTATGCTAACTAAATCCCTGATGCTGTCTCTAACTAAGAGCCTGAAATTAGCCCCGAGGCCGTCAACCTGTCCCTAACTGAGGTTGGAGGCTCATCCTAACTGAGGCGCTGACACTGTCCCTAACTAAAGCCCTGACACTACACCTAACTCAGTCCCTGACACTGTACTTTACAAGGGCTCTGATGCTAGTCCTAACTCAGGCCCTGACACTGTCTCTAAGTAAGGCTCAGAATTTGCCCCTAATATAGGCCCTGCTGTCAGCAATAACTAAAAACTGGACACTAGCCTGAGTTAATATCCTGACATATTTCTAACCAAGGTCCTGACACTGTCCCTAAGAAAGCCCTGTCGCTGTCCCTGTGTTAAGAACTGAGGCTGTCCCTAACTCAGGCCCTGAAGCTTTCCCTAACTGAGGCCTAGAAGCTGTGACTAAGTCAGGCCCTGATCATATCTGTAACAAAGACGCTAAGGCTGATCCAACAGAGGCGCTGATTCTGTTCCTAAGTCATGCCCTGACAGTGTCCTCAGCTAAGGGCCTGACGCTAGGCCTCACTCAGGCCCTGTCGCTCTCCCTAAGTCAGGCTCTGATGCTGTCCCTACCTGAAGCCCTGACACTGGTTCTAAATAAGGATCTGATACTCTCAGTAACTAAGGTTTTGACACTATGCTTAGGTCCTTTCCTGACACTATCCCTAGACCATAACCTGACCCTGTCCCTAGCAAATGTCGTGCCTCTTATGCTAACTACAGCCCTGCTGCTGTCCTTAACTAAGGGCCTAAAATTACTCTCGAGGCTGTGACCCTGTCCGTACCTAAGGCCTCGATGTTCGTCCTAATTCAGGGCCTGACACTGTCCCTAACTAAGGCCCTGCTGCCGTCAATATCTAAAGTCCTGACACTATCCTGAGCTAATTTCTTGACCCATCTCTTACCAAGGTCCTGAAACTGTCCCTAAGGAAGCCCTGATGCTGTCTCCAAGTGAGGCCTTGAGGCTGTCCCTAACAGAGGCCCTGATAATATCTTTCACATAGCCCCTGAGGCTGATCCTACCGGGGCTCTTATGCTGCTCCTAAGTCATGCCCTGACACTGTCTCTAGCTAAGGCCCTGACGCTAGGCCTCACTCAGGCCCTGTCCCACTCCCTAAGTCAGGCTCTGACGCTGTTCCTACCCGAAGCCCTGACACTCACTGCTCCTAAATTAGGTCCTGATGTGCTAAGTAACTAAGGTCTTGACACTATCCCTAGGTCATTTCCTGACACTCTCCCTAGACCTTAACCTAACCTTCTCTTTAGCTAATGTCGAGATTAGCTAAAGAGATTCTTTAGAACGAGATTCTTTCATCTTCTGAATATAGTTTTCTTCAAAACATAATTTTTGTAGTGTTACTAACTTTAAACAAAATGTACTCAACTGCTGTGGAATATTCCTTCATAGGAGCGTGCATGGTTCACTTCTGCATCTGCTTGTGGTGGTGTTCAGGTTGCTTTCAGCTGTAGATCCCCTTATGCTAGCTAAATCCCTGATTCTGTCCCTAAATGAGGCCCTGAATTTAGGTCCGAGGCCGTGAACCTGTCCCTAACTGAGGCCTGGAGGCTCGTCCTAATGCAGGCCCTGACACTGTCCCCAACTAAGGCTCTGACACTACACCTAACTCAGTCACTGACACTGTACCTAACAAAGGCTCTGATGCTAGTCCTAACTTAGGCCCTGACACTGCCTCTAACTAAGGCCCTGCTGCCGTCAATATCTGAACACCTGATATTATCCTGAGCTAATAGCCTGACCCATGTCTTACCAAGGTCCTGAAACTTTCCCAAAGTAAGCCCTGACGCTGCCCCTAAGTGAGGCCTTGAGGCTATCCCTAACGGAGGCCCTGATAATAGCTTTAACGAAGACCCTAATGCTGATCCTACAGAGGCCTTTATGCTGCTCCTAAGTCATGCCCTGATACTGTCCCTTACTCAGGCCCTAAAGATAGGCCTCACTTAGGCCCTGTTGCTGTACCTCAGTTAGGCTCTGACGCTGTCCGTACATCCAGCCCTGGCGCTGGTCCTGATTAAGGCGCTCACGCTGCTGCTAACTAAGGCCCTGATGCTCTCAATAACTAAGGTCTTCTCGTTAGCCCTTGGTCATCTCCTTGCACTATCTCTGGCCTGGGACCTGACTCTGTCCCGAGATAATCTCCTGCATCTTCTGCTAACTGAAACCCTAATGCTCTCCCTAACTAAGGCCCTGACTACTCCTAACTAAGGCCATGACACTGAATCTAACAAAGGCCCGGAATCTGTCCTTAATATAGGCCCTGCTGCCAGCAATAACTAAAATCCTGACACTCTCCTGAGCTAATATCCTGACTCATTTCTAACCAAGGTCCTGACACTGTCCCTAAGAAAGCCCTGTCACTGTCTTTAAGTGAAGACCTGAGGCTGTCTGTAACTCAGACCCTGAAGCTTTCCCTAACTGAGGCCTTGACGCTGTGACTAACTTGGGCTCCGGTCATGTCTTTAACTAAGAGCCTAAAGCTGATCCAACAGAGGCACTGATGCTGCTCCTAAGTCATTCCCTGACAGTGTCCCCAGCTAAGGGCCTGACATCAGGCCTCACTCAGGCCCTGTCGCTCTTCCTAAGTCAGGCCCTGATGCTGTGCCTACCTGAAGCCCTAACGCTGCTTCTGAATAAGTCCCTGAGAGTCTCAGTAACAAAGGTCTTCACACTCTCCTTAGGTCATTTCCTGACACGATTCCAAGCCTTTACCCTAAACCTGTCCCGAGCTAATGTCCTACCTCTTATGCTAACTGAAGACCTTATGCTGTGCCTAATTCAGGCACTGAATTTAGTCCCAAGGCCGCTAGACTGTCCCTAACTCGGCTCGATGCCCTTATCGTCACAATGTTCCATGACCACTGTCATCACAATGCTCCACGCCCTTGTCATCACAATGCTCCATAACCCCTGTCATCACAATGCTCCATGACTTTTGTCATCGCAATGCTACATGCCATTGTCATCACAATGCTCCATGCCCTTATCATCACAATGCTCCATGACCCCTTTCATCACAATGCTCCATGACCATTGTCTCAAATGCTACATGTCTGTGAAATCACAAAGCTCCATGCCCCCTGTCATCACAAGTCTCCATGACTCTTGTCATCACAATGCTCCATGACCCTTGTCATCACAATGCTCCATGATCCTTGTAATCAAAATGCTCCTTGACCCTTTCTTCACAATGTTACAGTACCCCTTTCTTCACAATGCTCCATGCCGCTGGTCACCACAATGCTCCATGACTTCTGTCATCACAATGCTCCATGTCTCTTGTCATTAAAATGCTCCATGGCCCCTGTCATCACAATGCTGCATGATGCTTATAATCTCAATGCTCCATGGTCCTCGTCATCACAAATCTCCACGCATCTGTCATCACAATGCTCCATGACCCCTGTCATCCCAATGCTCCATAGCACTTTTCATCACAATGCTCCATGACCACTTTTATCACAATGTTCCATGACCACTTTAATCACAGTGCTCCATGACCACTTTCATCACAATGCCCCATGACCCCTGTAATCAAAATGCTCCATGGCCCTTGTCGCCACAATGCTCCAGGACCCGTCATCACAATTCTCCATGGCCCTTGTCATCACAATGCTCCATGGCGCTTGTCATCACAATGATCCAGAGCCTTAGTGCTTGAGTTGGGAGCAGTGTCATTGCCTCAGTTAGGGACACTGTCATTGCCTGAATTGGGAGTAGTGTCAGAGCCTTAGTTAGGGACAGCGCCAGGGCGAGTTGGGAGTAGTGCCAGTGCCTTAGTTAGGGACAGCACCAGTGCTTGCGTTGGGAATAGTGTCAGGGCCATAGTTAGGGACAGTGTCAGTGGCTGAGATGGGAATAGTGTCAGGGCCTTAGTTACGGACATTGTCAGTGCCTAAGTTGGGATTTTTGTCAGGGTCTTTATTATGGACAGTGTCAGGGCCTGAGTTAAGAGTAGTGTCAAGGCCTTAATTTGGAAGAGTGTCAGTGTCTCAGTTTGGAGTCGTGTCAGACCCTTAGTTAGGAACAGCCTCAGTGCCTGAGTTGGGAGTAGTGACGTGGCTTAAGTTATGGACAGTGTCAGGGACTGAGTTAAGAATAGTCTCAGGACCTTAGTTAGGGACAGTGTCAGTGACTGTGTTAGGAATAGTGTCAGCGCCTAAGTTAGGAGTAGTCTGAGACCGGTAGTTAGGAACAGTGTCAGGGCCTGAGTTGTGAGTAGTTTCAGGGCCTTAGTTAGAGAAAGTGTCAGTGCCGGGTTTGGCAGTTATGTCAGGGCCTTAGTTAGGGACAGTGTCAGTGCCTGAGTTGGGAGTAGTGTCAGGGCCTAGTTAGGGACAGGGTCAGTGCCTGAGTTGGGAGTAGTTTCAGGGCCTTAGTTAGAGAAAGTGTCAGTGCCGGAGTTGGGAGTTATGTCAGGCCCTTAGTTAGGGACAGTGTCAGTGCCTGAGTTGGGAGTAGTGTCAGGGCCT
This sequence comes from Balaenoptera borealis, assembly GCF_965194805.1. Lineage (NCBI taxonomy): Eukaryota > Metazoa > Chordata > Mammalia > Artiodactyla > Balaenopteridae > Balaenoptera > Balaenoptera borealis. Next base: position 130,529 of record NW_028122999.1, on the reverse strand, counting down.
AGTTAGGGACAGGGTCAGTGCCTGAGTTGGGAGTAGTTTCAGGGCCTTAGTTAGAGAAAGTGTCAGTGCCAGAGTTGGGAGTTATTTCAGGGCCTTAGTTAGGGACAGTGTCAGGGCCTGAGTTGGGAGTAGTGTCAGGGCCTAGTTAGGGACAGTGTCAGTGCCTGAGTAGGAAGTAGTGTCAGGGCATTAGGGACAGTGTCAGTGGCTGCAATGGGAGTAGTGTCAGGGTCTTAGTTAGGGAGAGTGTCAGTGCCTGTGTTGGGAATAGTCTCAGGGTCTTTTCTGGGGACAGCATCAGGGCATGAGTTAAAAGTAGTGTCAAGGCCTTAGTTAGGGAGAGTGTCAATGCCTGTGTTGGGAGTAGTGTCAGAGACTTAGTAAGGGACACCGTCAGTGCCTGCGTTGGGAGTAGTGTCAGAGCCTTAGATAGGGACACCGTGAGTGCCTGCGTTGGGAGTAGTATCAGGCCCTTCGTTAGGGACAGTGTCAGGGTCTGAGGTAGAAGTAGTCTCAGGGCCTTAGTTAGGTAGCGTGTCAATGCCTAAGTAAGTAGTAGTGTGAGGGCCTTAGTTAGGGACAGTGTCAATGCCTGTGTTGGGAGTAGTTTCAGAGACTTAGTAAGGGACACCGTCAGTGCCTGCGTTGGGAGTAGTGTCAGAGCCTTAGTTAGGGACACCGTGAGTGCCTGCGTTGGGAGTAGTATCAGGCCCTTCGTTAGGGACAGTGTCAGGGTCTGAGGTAGAAGTAGTCTCAGGGCCTTAGTTAGGTAGCGTGTCAATGCCTAAGTAAGTAGTAGTGTGAGGGCCTTAGTTAGGGACAGTGTCAATGCCTGTGTTGGGAGTAGTGTCAGAGACTTAGTAAGGGACACCGCCAGTGCCTGCGTTGGGAGTAGTGTCAGAGCCTTAGTTAGGGACACCGTCAGTGCCTGCGTTGGGAGTAGTGTCAGGGCCTTACTTAGGGACAGCGTCAGTGCCTGAGTTAGGAGTAGTGTGATGGCCGTAGTTAGGGACACTCTCAGTGCCAGAGTTGGGGGTAGTGTCAGGCCTTTGTTAGGGACTGTGCCAGGGCGTGAGTTAAGAGTAGTGTCAAGTCCTTAGTTAGGGACAGTGTTAGTGCCTGAGTTGAGAGTAATGTCAAGACCTTAGTTAGGGACAATGTCAGTGCGTAGTTTGGGAGTACTGTCAGGGCCTTAGTTAGGGACAGTGTCAGTGCCTGAGTTGGGAGTACTGTCAGGGCGTTTTTAGGGACAGTCTCAAAGCCTATTTTGGGAGTAGTGTCTCGGCCTTAGTTTGTGATATTATCAGCGCCTGAGTAAGGAGTAGTGTCCGGGCCTTAGTTAGGGACAGTGTCAGTTGCTTAGTTAGGAGTAGCGTCACGGCCTAAGTTCGGGCCAGTGTCAGTGCCTGAGTCAGGAGTAGAGTCAGGGCCTAAGTTAAGGACAGTGTCATTGCTTGAGATAGGAGTAGTGTCAGGGCCTTAGTTAGGGACATTGTCAGGGCATGATTTAGGAGTTGTTTTAGGGTGTGAGCTATGAATAAGGTCAGGGCCTTAGTTAGTGACAGTGTCAGTGCTGAGTTTGGAGTAGTATCAGGGCCTTAGTTAGAGACAGTGTCAGGGCCTGAGTTAGGTGTACGTCAGGGCCTTAGTTAGGGACAGTGTCAGAGCCTGATTTAGGAGTAGTGTCAGAGGCTTTGTTAGGGACAGTGTCAGGGCCTGAGTTAAGAGTAGTGTCACAGCTTTAGTTAGGACCAGTGTCAGGGCCTTAGTTAAGTCCAACATCAGCGCCTATGATAGGAATCAGATCAGGACCTGTGTTCCAGGTAATGTCAGGGCCTTATTTAAGAACAGTGTCAGGGCCTGAGTCCTGACTTACTCCTTACTCTCCTCACTAAGGACTTTGGACACTACTGCTAATTCAGGCCCTGATAATGTCCCTAACTAAGGCCCTGAAACTTTCCTTGGCTAAGGCCCTGAACGTCTCCTAAGTCAGGCCCTGATACTGTCCCTAACAATGGCCCTGACACTACACCTAACTGAGGCCCCGACATGATACCTAACAAAGGCTTTGTTGCTAGTCCAAACTAAAGCCCTAAAATTGGTCCTAAATAAGGCCTTGACACTAATCCTAACTCAGGCCCTAAAACTGTCCCTAACTAAGGCCCTGATAGTATGCCTAACTCAGGCCCTCATACGATTCCTAACAATGGCTCTGATGCTAGTCCAAACTAAGGCCCTGAAATTGGTCCTAAATAAGGCCTTGACACTAATCCTAACTCAGGCCCTAGCACTGTCCCTAACTAGGTCTCAGACAGTACACCTAAATCAGACCCTGACACTGTCCCTAAGCAAGGCCCTGACACTACTCCTAACTCAGTCCCTTACACTGTACCTAACAAAGTCTCTGATGCTAGGCCTAACTCAGGCCCTGAAACCGTCTGTAACTAAGGCCCTGCTGCCATCACTATCAAAAGTCCTGACATTATCCTGAGCTAATATCCTGACCTATGTCTTTCCAAGGTCCTGAAACTGTCCCAAAGTAAGCCCTGACGCTGTCCCTAAGTGAAGACCTGAGGCTGTCCCTAACTCAGGCCCTGAAGCTTTCCTGAACTGAAGCCTTGAAGCTGTGACTAATTCAGGCCCTGATCATGTACCTAACGAAGACCTTAATGCTGATCCAGCAAAGACGCTGATGCTGCTCCAAAGTCATGCCCTGACAGTGTGCCCAGCTAAGGGCCTGACGCTACGCCTCACTCAGGCCCTGTCGCTCTCCCTAAGTCAGGCCCTGACACTGTCACTAACTAAGGCCCTGACTCTACTCCTAATTCAGTCCCGAACATTGTGTCTAACAAAGGCTCTGATGCTAGGCCTAACTCAGGCCCTGAAACCGTCTGTAACTAAGGCCCTGCTGCCATCACTATCAAAAGTCCTGACATTATCCTGAGCTAATATCCTGACCTATGTCTTTCCAAGGTCCTGAAACTGTCCCAAAGTAAGCCCTGACGCTGTCCCTAAGTGAAGACCTGAGGCTGTCCCTAACTCAGGCCCTGAAGCTTTCCTGAACTGAAGCCTTGAAGCTGTGACTAATTCAGGCCCTGATCATGTACCTAACGAAGACCTTAATGCTGATCCAGCAAAGACGCTGATGCTGCTCCAAAGTCATGCCCTGACAGTGTGCCCAGCTAAGGGCCTGACGCTACGCCTCACTCAGGCCCTGTCGCTCTCCCTAAGTCAGGCCCTGACACTGTCACTAACTAAGGCCCTGACTCTACTCCTAATTCAGTCCCGAACATTGTGTCTAACAAAGGCTCTGATGCTAGTCGTAACTCAGGGCCTGACACTGTCTCTAACTAAGGGCTGCTGCCATCAACATCTAAAGTCCTGACATTATCCGGAGCTAATAACCTGACCCATGTCTTACCAAGGTCCTGAAACTGTCCCAAAGTAAGCCCTGACGCTGTCCCTAAGTGAGGCCCTGAAGCTTTCCCTACCTAACTCAGGCCTTGATGCTGTGACTAACTCAGACCCTGATCATGTCTTTAACTAAGACCCTAAGGCTGATCCAACAGAGGCCCTGATGCTGCTCCTAAGTCATGCCCCGATAGTGTCCCCCACTAAGTGTCTGATGCTAGGCCTCACTCAGACCCTATCGCTCTCCCTAAGTCAGGCTCTGATGCTGTCCCTACCTGAAGCCCTAACACTGGTTCTGAATAAGGTCCTGAGAGTCTCCATAACAAAGGTCTTCACACTTTGTCATTTCCTGACACTATCCCTAGATGTTAAACTGACACGGCCACTAGCTAATGTCCTGCCTCTTATGCTAACTGAAGTCCTTAGGCTGTGCCTACCTCAGGCACTGAATTTAGTCCCAAGACCATGAAACTGTCCCGAACTAAGGCCTAGATGCTCGCCCTACATCCGGCCCTGACACTGTCCCTAACTAAGGCCCTAACACTATTGCTAACTGAGGATCTGACACTGGACCTATCAGAGGCCCTCTACTCCTAACTAACGCCTTGAAACTTTCCCTAACGTAGGCGCTGCTACCATCAATATCTAAAGTCCTGACATGATCCTGAGCTAATATCCTGACCCATGTCTTACCAAGGTCCTGAAACTCTCCCAACGTTAGCCCTGACACTGTCCCTAAGTGAGGCCCTGAGGCTGTCCCTCACAGAGGTCCTGATAATGTCTTTAACTAAACTCTAATGCTGATCTTACAGAGACCCTTATGTTGATCCTATGTCATGCCCTGACGCTGTCCGTAGCTAAGGCCCTGACTCTAGGCATCACTCAGGCCCTGTCGCTCTCCCTACGTCAGGCTAAGACTCTGTCCCTACCTGAAGCCCTGACACTGGGCCTAAATTAGGCACTGATGCTCTAATTAGCTATGGTCTTGACACTATCCCTAGGTCATTTCCTGACACTATCCCTAGATCTTAACCTAAACTTGTCTTTAGCTATTGTCGAGCCTCTTATGCTAACTAAATCCCTGATGCTGTCTCTAACTAAGAGCCTGAAATTAGCCCCGAGGCCGTCAACCTGTCCCTAACTGAGGTTGGAGGCTCATCCTAACTGAGGCGCTGACACTGTCCCTAACTAAAGCCCTGACACTACACCTAACTCAGTCCCTGACACTGTACTTTACAAGGGCTCTGATGCTAGTCCTAACTCAGGCCCTGACACTGTCTCTAAGTAAGGCTCAGAATTTGCCCCTAATATAGGCCCTGCTGTCAGCAATAACTAAAAACTGGACACTAGCCTGAGTTAATATCCTGACATATTTCTAACCAAGGTCCTGACACTGTCCCTAAGAAAGCCCTGTCGCTGTCCCTGTGTTAAGAACTGAGGCTGTCCCTAACTCAGGCCCTGAAGCTTTCCCTAACTGAGGCCTAGAAGCTGTGACTAAGTCAGGCCCTGATCATATCTGTAACAAAGACGCTAAGGCTGATCCAACAGAGGCGCTGATTCTGTTCCTAAGTCATGCCCTGACAGTGTCCTCAGCTAAGGGCCTGACGCTAGGCCTCACTCAGGCCCTGTCGCTCTCCCTAAGTCAGGCTCTGATGCTGTCCCTACCTGAAGCCCTGACACTGGTTCTAAATAAGGATCTGATACTCTCAGTAACTAAGGTTTTGACACTATGCTTAGGTCCTTTCCTGACACTATCCCTAGACCATAACCTGACCCTGTCCCTAGCAAATGTCGTGCCTCTTATGCTAACTACAGCCCTGCTGCTGTCCTTAACTAAGGGCCTAAAATTACTCTCGAGGCTGTGACCCTGTCCGTACCTAAGGCCTCGATGTTCGTCCTAATTCAGGGCCTGACACTGTCCCTAACTAAGGCCCTGCTGCCGTCAATATCTAAAGTCCTGACACTATCCTGAGCTAATTTCTTGACCCATCTCTTACCAAGGTCCTGAAACTGTCCCTAAGGAAGCCCTGATGCTGTCTCCAAGTGAGGCCTTGAGGCTGTCCCTAACAGAGGCCCTGATAATATCTTTCACATAGCCCCTGAGGCTGATCCTACCGGGGCTCTTATGCTGCTCCTAAGTCATGCCCTGACACTGTCTCTAGCTAAGGCCCTGACGCTAGGCCTCACTCAGGCCCTGTCCCACTCCCTAAGTCAGGCTCTGACGCTGTTCCTACCCGAAGCCCTGACACTCACTGCTCCTAAATTAGGTCCTGATGTGCTAAGTAACTAAGGTCTTGACACTATCCCTAGGTCATTTCCTGACACTCTCCCTAGACCTTAACCTAACCTTCTCTTTAGCTAATGTCGAGATTAGCTAAAGAGATTCTTTAGAACGAGATTCTTTCATCTTCTGAATATAGTTTTCTTCAAAACATAATTTTTGTAGTGTTACTAACTTTAAACACAATGTACTCAACTGCTGTGGAATATTCCTTCATAGGAGCGTGCATGGTTCACTTCTGCATCTGCTTGTGGTGGTGTTCAGGTTGCTTTCAGCTGTAGATCCCCTTATGCTAGCTAAATCCCTGATTCTGTCCCTAAATGAGGCCCTGAATTTAGGTCCGAGGCCGTGAACCTGTCCCTAACTGAGGCCTGGAGGCTCGTCCTAATGCAGGCCCTGACACTGTCCCCAACTAAGGCTCTGACACTACACCTAACTCAGTCACTGACACTGTACCTAACAAAGGCTCTGATGCTAGTCCTAACTTAGGCCCTGACACTGCCTCTAACTAAGGCCCTGCTGCCGTCAATATCTGAACACCTGATATTATCCTGAGCTAATAGCCTGACCCATGTCTTACCAAGGTCCTGAAACTTTCCCAAAGTAAGCCCTGACGCTGCCCCTAAGTGAGGCCTTGAGGCTATCCCTAACGGAGGCCCTGATAATAGCTTTAACGAAGACCCTAATGCTGATCCTACAGAGGCCTTTATGCTGCTCCTAAGTCATGCCCTGATACTGTCCCTTACTCAGGCCCTAAAGATAGGCCTCACTTAGGCCCTGTTGCTGTACCTCAGTTAGGCTCTGACGCTGTCCGTACATCCAGCCCTGGCGCTGGTCCTGATTAAGGCGCTCACGCTGCTGCTAACTAAGGCCCTGATGCTCTCAATAACTAAGGTCTTCTCGTTAGCCCTTGGTCATCTCCTTGCACTATCTCTGGCCTGGGACCTGACTCTGTCCCGAGATAATCTCCTGCATCTTCTGCTAACTGAAACCCTAATGCTCTCCCTAACTAAGGCCCTGACTACTCCTAACTAAGGCCATGACACTGAATCTAACAAAGGCCCGGAATCTGTCCTTAATATAGGCCCTGCTGCCAGCAATAACTAAAATCCTGACACTCTCCTGAGCTAATATCCTGACTCATTTCTAACCAAGGTCCTGACACTGTCCCTAAGAAAGCCCTGTCGCTGTCTTTAAGTGAAGACCTGAGGCTGTCTGTAACTCAGACCCTGAAGCTTTCCCTAACTGAGGCCTTGACGCTGTGACTAACTTGGGCTCCGGTCATGTCTTTAACTAAGAGCCTAAAGCTGATCCAACAGAGGCACTGATGCTGCTCCTAAGTCATTCCCTGACAGTGTCCCCAGCTAAGGGCCTGACATCAGGCCTCACTCAGGCCCTGTCGCTCTTCCTAAGTCAGGCCCTGATGCTGTGCCTACCTGAAGCCCTAACGCTGCTTCTGAATAAGTCCCTGAGAGTCTCAGTAACAAAGGTCTTCACACTCTCCTTAGGTCATTTCCTGACACGATTCCAAGCCTTTACCCTAAACCTGTCCCGAGCTAATGTCCTACCTCTTATGCTAACTGAAGACCTTATGCTGTGCCTAATTCAGGCACTGAATTTAGTCCCAAGGCCGCTAGACTGTCCCTAACTCGGCTCGATGCCCTTATCGTCACAATGTTCCATGACCACTGTCATCACAATGCTCCACGCCCTTGTCATCACAATGCTCCATAACCCCTGTCATCACAATGCTCCATGACTTTTGTCATCGCAATGCTACATGCCATTGTCATCACAATGCTCCATGCCCTTATCATCACAATGCTCCATGACCCCTTTCATCACAATGCTCCATGACCATTGTCTCAAATGCTACATGTCTGTGAAATCACAAAGCTCCATGCCCCCTGTCATCACAAGTCTCCATGACTCTTGTCATCACAATGCTCCATGACCCTTGTCATCACAATGCTCCATGATCCTTGTAATCAAAATGCTCCTTGACCCTTTCTTCACAATGTTACAGTACCCCTTTCTTCACAATGCTCCATGCCGCTGGTCACCACAATGCTCCATGACTTCTGTCATCACAATGCTCCATGTCTCTTGTCATTAAAATGCTCCATGGCCCCTGTCATCACAATGCTGCATGATGCTTATAATCTCAATGCTCCATGGTCCTCGTCATCACAAATCTCCACGCATCTGTCATCACAATGCTCCATGACCCCTGTCATCCCAATGCTCCATAGCACTTTTCATCACAATGCTCCATGACCACTTTTATCACAATGTTCCATGACCACTTTAATCACAGTGCTCCATGACCACTTTCATCACAATGCCCCATGACCCCTGTAATCAAAATGCTCCATGGCCCTTGTCGCCACAATGCTCCAGGACCCGTCATCACAATTCTCCATGGCCCTTGTCATCACAATGCTCCATGGCGCTTGTCATCACAATGATCCAGAGCCTTAGTGCTTGAGTTGGGAGCAGTGTCATTGCCTCAGTTAGGGACACTGTCATTGCCTGAATTGGGAGTAGTGTCAGAGCCTTAGTTAGGGACAGCGCCAGGGCGAGTTGGGAGTAGTGCCAGTGCCTTAGTTAGGGACAGCACCAGTGCTTGCGTTGGGAATAGTGTCAGGGCCATAGTTAGGGACAGTGTCAGTGGCTGAGATGGGAATAGTGTCAGGGCCTTAGTTACGGACATTGTCAGTGCCTAAGTTGGGATTTTTGTCAGGGTCTTTATTATGGACAGTGTCAGGGCCTGAGTTAAGAGTAGTGTCAAGGCCTTAATTTGGAAGAGTGTCAGTGTCTCAGTTTGGAGTCGTGTCAGACCCTTAGTTAGGAACAGCCTCAGTGCCTGAGTTGGGAGTAGTGACGTGGCTTAAGTTATGGACAGTGTCAGGGACTGAGTTAAGAATAGTCTCAGGACCTTAGTTAGGGACAGTGTCAGTGACTGTGTTAGGAATAGTGTCAGCGCCTAAGTTAGGAGTAGTCTGAGACCGGTAGTTAGGAACAGTGTCAGGGCCTGAGTTGTGAGTAGTTTCAGGGCCTTAGTTAGAGAAAGTGTCAGTGCCGGGTTTGGCAGTTATGTCAGGGCCTTAGTTAGGGACAGTGTCAGTGCCTGAGTTGGGAGTAGTGTCAGGGCCTAGTTAGGGACAGGGTCAGTGCCTGAGTTGGGAGTAGTTTCAGGGCCTTAGTTAGAGAAAGTGTCAGTGCCGGAGTTGGGAGTTATGTCAGGCCCTTAGTTAGGGACAGTGTCAGTGCCTGAGTTGGGAGTAGTGTCAGGGCCTAGTTAGGGACAGGGTCAGTGCCTGAGTTGGGAGTAGTTTCAGGGCCTTAGTTAGAGAAAGTGTCAGTGCCAGAGTTGGGAGTTATTTCAGGGCCTTAGTTAGGGACAGTGTCAGGGCCTGAGTTGGGAGTAGTGTCAGGGCCTAGTTAGGGACAGTGTCAGTGCCTGAGTAGGAAGTAGTGTCAGGGCATTAGGGACAGTGTCAGTGGCTGCAATGGGAGTAGTGTCAGGGTCTTAGTTAGGGAGAGTGTCAGTGCCTGTGTTGGGAATAGTCTCAGGGTCTTTTCTGGGGACAGCATCAGGGCATGAGTTAAAAGTAGTGTCAAGGCCTTAGTTAGGGAGAGTGTCAATGCCTGTGTTGGGAGTAGTGTCAGAGACTTAGTAAGGGACACCGTCAGTGCCTGCGTTGGGAGTAGTGTCAGAGCCTTAGATAGGGACACCGTGAGTGCCTGCGTTGGGAGTAGTATCAGGCCCTTCGTTAGGGACAGTGTCAGGGTCTGAGGTAGAAGTAGTCTCAGGGCCTTAGTTAGGTAGCGTGTCAATGCCTAAGTAAGTAGTAGTGTGAGGGCCTTAGTTAGGGACAGTGTCAATGCCTGTGTTGGGAGTAGTTTCAGAGACTTAGTAAGGGACACCGTCAGTGCCTGCGTTGGGAGTAGTGTCAGAGCCTTAGTTAGGGACACCGTGAGTGCCTGCGTTGGGAGTAGTATCAGGCCCTTCGTTAGGGACAGTGTCAGGGTCTGAGGTAGAAGTAGTCTCAGGGCCTTAGTTAGGTAGCGTGTCAATGCCTAAGTAAGTAGTAGTGTGAGGGCCTTAGTTAGGGACAGTGTCAATGCCTGTGTTGGGAGTAGTGTCAGAGACTTAGTAAGGGACACCGCCAGTGCCTGCGTTGGGAGTAGTGTCAGAGCCTTAGTTAGGGACACCGTCAGTGCCTGCGTTGGGAGTAGTGTCAGGGCCTTACTTAGGGACAGCGTCAGTGCCTGAGTTAGGAGTAGTGTGATGGCCGTAGTTAGGGACACTCTCAGTGCCAGAGTTGGGGGTAGTGTCAGGCCTTTGTTAGGGACTGTGCCAGGGCGTGAGTTAAGAGTAGTGTCAAGTCCTTAGTTAGGGACAGTGTTAGTGCCTGAGTTGAGAGTAATGTCAAGACCTTAGTTAGGGACAATGTCAGTGCGTAGTTTGGGAGTACTGTCAGGGCCTTAGTTAGGGACAGTGTCAGTGCCTGAGTTGGGAGTACTGTCAGGGCGTTTTTAGGGACAGTCTCAAAGCCTATTTTGGGAGTAGTGTCTCGGCCTTAGTTTGTGATATTATCAGCGCCTGAGTAAGGAGTAGTGTCCGGGCCTTAGTTAGGGACAGTGTCAGTTGCTTAGTTAGGAGTAGCGTCACGGCCTAAGTTCGGGCCAGTGTCAGTGCCTGAGTCAGGAGTAGAGTCAGGGCCTAAGTTAAGGACAGTGTCATTGCTTGAGATAGGAGTAGTGTCAGGGCCTTAGTTAGGGACATTGTCAGGGCATGATTTAGGAGTTGTTTTAGGGTGTGAGCTATGAATAATGTCAGGGCCTTAGTTAGTGACAGTGTCAGTGCTGAGTTTGGAGTAGTATCAGGGCCTTAGTTAGAGACAGTGTCAGGGCCTGAGTTAGGTGTACGTCAGGGCCTTAGTTAGGGACAGTGTCAGAGCCTGATTTAGGAGTAGTGTCAGAGGCTTTGTTAGGGACAGTGTCAGGGCCTGAGTTAAGAGTAGTGTCACAGCTTTAGTTAGGACCAGTGTCAGGGCCTTAGTTAAGTCCAACATCAGCGCCTATGATAGGAATCAGATCAGGACCTGTGTTCCAGGTAATGTCAGGGCCTTATTTAAGAACAGTGTCAGGGCCTGAGTCCTGACTTACTCCTTACTCTCCTCACTAAGGACTTTGGACACTACTGCTAATTCAGGCCCTGATAATGTCCCTAACTAAGGCCCTGACACTTTCCTTGGCTAAGGCCCTGAACGTCTCCTAAGTCAGGCCCTGATACTGTCCCTAACAATGGCCCTGACACTACACCTAACTGAGGCCCCGACATGATACCTAACAAAGGCTTTGTTGCTAGTCCAAACTAAAGCCCTAAAATTGGTCCTAAATAAGGCCTTGACACTAATCCTAACTCAGGCCCTAAAACTGTCCCTAACTAAGGCCCTGATAGTATGCCTAACTCAGGCCCTCATACGATTCCTAACAATGGCTCTGATGCTAGTCCAAACTAAGGCCCTGAAATTGGTCCTAAATAAGGCCTTGACACTAATCCTAACTCAGGCCCTAGCACTGTCCCTAACTAGGTCTCAGACAGTACACCTAAATCAGACCCTGACACTGTCCCTAAGTGAGGCCCTGAGGCTGTCCCTCACAGAGGTCCTGATAATGTCTTTAACTAAACTCTAATGCTGATCTTACAGAGACCCTTATTTTGATCCTATGTCATGCCCTGACGCTGTCCGTAGCTAAGGCCCTGACTCTAGGCATCACTCAGGCCCTGTCGCTCTCCCTACGTCAGGCTAAGACTCTGTCCCTACCTGAAGCCCTGACACTGGGCCTAAATTAGGCACTGATGCTCTAATTAGCTATGGTCTTGACACTATCCCTAGGTCCTTTCCTGACACTATCCCTAGATCTTAACCTAAACTTGTCTTTAGCTATTGTCGAGCCTCTTATGCTAACTAAATCCCTGATGCTGTCTCTAACTAAGAGCCTGAAATTAGTCCCGAGGCCGTCAACCTGTCCCTAACTGAGGTTGGAGGCTCATCCTAACTGAGGCGCTGACACTGTCCCTAACTAAAGCCCTGACACTACACCTAACTCAGTCCCTGACACTGTACTTTACAAGGGCTCTGATGCTAGTCCTAACTCAGGTCCTGACACTGTCTCTAAGTAAGGCTCAGAATTTGCCCCTAATATAGGCCCTGCTGTCAGCAATAACTAAAAACTGGACACTAGCCTGAGTTAATATCCTGACATATTTCTAACCAAGGTCCTGACACTGTCCCTAAGAAAGCCCTGTCGCTGTCCCTGTGTTAAGAACTGAGGCTGTCCCTAACTCAGGCCCTGAAGCTTTCCCTAACTGAGGCCTAGAAGCTGTGACTAAGTCAGGCCCTGATCATATCTGTAACAAAGACGCTAAGGCTGATCCAACAGAGGCGCTGATTCTGTTCCTAAGTCATGCCCTGACAGTGTCCTCAGCTAAGGGCCTGACGCTAGGCCTCACTCAGGCCCTGTCGCTCTCCCTAAGTCAGGCTCTGATGCTGTCCCTACCTGAAGCCCTGACACTGGTTCTAAATAAGGATCTGATACTCTCAGTAACTAAAGTTTTGACACTATGCTTAGGTCCTTTCCTGACACTATCCCTAGACCATAACCTGACCCTGTCCCTAGCAAATGTCGTGCCTCTTATGCTAACTACAGCCCTGCTGCTGTCCTTAACTAAGGGCCTAAAATTACTCTCGAGGCTGTGACCCTGTCCGTACCTAAGGCCTCGATGTTCGTCCTAATTCAGGGCCTGACACTGTCCCTAACTAAGGCCCTGCTGCCGTCAATATCTAAAGTCCTGACACTATCCTGAGCTAATTTCTTGACCCATCTCTTACCAAGGTCCTGAAACTGTCCCTAAGGAAGCCCTGATGCTGTCTCCAAGTGAGGCCTTGAGGCTGTCCCTAACAGAGGCCCTGATAATATCTTTCACATAGCCCCTGAGGCTGATCCTACCGGGGCTCTTATGCTGCTCCTAAGTCATGCCCTGACACTGTCTCTAGCTAAGGCCCTGACGCTAGGCCTCACTCAGGCCCTGTCCCACTCCCTAAGTCAGGCTCTGACGCTGTTCCTACCCGAAGCCCTGACACTCACTGCTCCTAAATTAGGTCCTGATGTGCTAAGTAACTAAGGTCTTGACACTATCCCTAGGTCATTTCCTGACACTCTCCCTAGACCTTAACCTAACCTTCTCTTTAGCTAATGTCGAGATTAGCTAAAGAGATTCTTTAGAACGAGATTCTTTCATCTTCTGAATATAGTTTTCTTCAAAACATAATTTTTGTAGTGTTACTAACTTTAAACAAAATGTACTCAACTGCTGTGGAATATTCCTTCATAGGAGCGTGCATGGTTCACTTCTGCATCTGCTTGTGGTGGTGTTCAGGTTGCTTTCAGCTGTAGATCCCCTTATGCTAGCTAAATCCCTGATTCTGTCCCTAAATGAGGCCCTGAATTTAGGTCCGAGGCCGTGAACCTGTCCCTAACTGAGGCCTGGAGGCTCGTCCTAATGCAGGCCCTGACACTGTCCCCAACTAAGGCTCTGACACTACACCTAACTCAGTCACTGACACTGTACCTAACAAAGGCTCTGATGCTAGTCCTAACTTAGGCCCTGACACTGCCTCTAACTAAGGCCCTGCTGCCGTCAATATCTGAACACCTGATATTATCCTGAGCTAATAGCCTGACCCATGTCTTACCAAGGTCCTGAAACTTTCCCAAAGTAAGCCCTGACGCTGCCCCTAAGTGAGGCCTTGAGGCTATCCCTAACGGAGGCCCTGATAATAGCTTTAACGAAGACCCTAATGCTGATCCTACAGAGGCCTTTATGCTGCTCCTAAGTCATGCCCTGATACTGTCCCTTACTCAGGCCCTAAAGATAGGCCTCACTTAGGCCCTGTTGCTGTACCTCAGTTAGGCTCTGACGCTGTCCGTACATCCAGCCCTGGCGCTGGTCCTGATTAAGGCGCTCACGCTGCTGCTAACTAAGGCCCTGATGCTCTCAATAACTAAGGTCTTCTCGTTAGCCCTTGGTCATCTCCTTGCACTATCTCTGGCCTGGGACCTGACTCTGTCCCGAGATAATCTCCTGCATCTTCTGCTAACTGAAACCCTAATGCTCTCCCTAACTAAGGCCCTGACTACTCCTAACTAAGGCCATGACACTGAATCTAACAAAGGCCCGGAATCTGTCCTTAATATAGGCCCTGCTGCCAGCAATAACTAAAATCCTGACACTCTCCTGAGCTAATATCCTGACTCATTTCTAACCAAGGTCCTGACACTGTCCCTAAGAAAGCCCTGTCGCTGTCTTTAAGTGAAGACCTGAGGCTGTCTGTAACTCAGACCCTGAAGCTTTCCCTAACTGAGGCCTTGACGCTGTGACTAACTTGGGCTCCGGTCATGTCTTTAACTAAGAGCCTAAAGCTGATCCAACAGAGGCACTGATGCTGCTCCTAAGTCATTCCCTGACAGTGTCCCCAGCTAAGGGCCTGACATCAGGCCTCACTCAGGCCCTGTCGCTCTTCCTAAGTCAGGCCCTGATGCTGTGCCTACCTGAAGCCCTAACGCTGCTTCTGAATAAGTCCCTGAGAGTCTCAGTAACAAAGGTCTTCACACTATCCTTAGGTCATTTCCTGACACGATTCCAAGCCTTTACCCTAACCCTGTCCCGAACTAATGTCCTACATCTTATGCTAACTAAAGACCTTATGCTGTGCCTAATTCAGGCACTGAATTTAGTCCCAAGGCCGCTAGACTGTCCCTAACTCGGCTCGATGCCCTTATCGTCACAATGTTCCATGACCACTGTCATCACAATGCTCCACGCCCTTGTCATCACAATGCTCCATAACCCCTGTCATCACAATGCTCCATGACCTTTGTCATCGCAATGCTACATGCCATTGTCATCACAATGCTCCATGCCCTTATCATCACAATGCTCCATGACCCCTTTCATCACAATGCTCCATGACCATTGTCTCAAATGCTACATGTCTGTGAAATCACAAAGCTCCATGCCCCCTGTCATCACAAGTCTCCATGACTCTTGTCATCACAATGCTCCATGACCCTTGTCATCACAATGCTCCATGATCCTTGTAATCAAAATGCTCCTTGACCCTTTCTTCACAATGTTACAGTACCCCTTTCTTCACAATGCTCCATGCCGCTGGTCACCACAATGCTCCATGACTTCTGTCATCACAATGCTCCATGTCTCTTGTCATTAAAATGCTCCATGGCCCCTGTCATCACAATGCTTCATGATGCTTATAATCTCAATGCTCCATGGTCCTCGTCATCACAAATCTCCACGCATCTGTCATCACAATGCTCCATGACCCCTGTCATCCCAATGCTCCATAGCACTTTTCATCACAATGCTCCATGACCACTTTTATCACAATGTTCCATGACCACTTTAATCACAGTGCTCCATGACCACTTTCATCACAATGCCCCATGACCCCTGTAATCAAAATGCTCCATGGCCCTTGTCGCCACAATGCTCCAGGACCCGTCATCACAATTCTCCATGGCCCTTGTCATCACAATGCTCCATGGCGCTTGTCATCACAATGATCCAGAGCCTTAGTGCTTGAGTTGGGAGTAGTGTCATTGCCTCAGTTAGGGACACTGTCATTGCCTGAATTGGGAGTAGTGTCAGAGCCTTAGTTAGGGACAGCGCCAGGGCGAGTTGGGAGTAGTGCCAGTGCCTTAGTTAGGGACAGCACCAGTGCTTGCGTTGGGAATAGTGTCAGGGCCATAGTTAGGGACAGTGTCAGTGGCTGAGATGGGAATAGTGTCAGGGCCTTAGTTACGGACATTGTCAGTGCCTAAGTTGGGATTTTTGTCAGGGTCTTTATTATGGACAGTGTCAGGGCCTGAGTTAAGAGTAGTGTCAGGGCCTTAATTTGGAAGAGTGTCAGTGTCTCAGTTTGGAGTAGTGTCAGACCCTTGGTTAGGAACAGCCTCAGTGCCTGAGTTGGGAGTAGTGACATGGCTTAAGTTATGGACAGTGTCAGGGACTGAGTTAAGAATAGTCTCAGGACCTTAGTTAGGGACAGTGTCAGTGACTGTGTTAGGAATAGTGTCAGCGCCTAAGTTAGGAATAGTCTGAGACCGGTAGTTAGGAACAGTGTCAGGGCCTGAGTTGTGAGTAGTTTCAGGGCCTTAGTTAGAGAAAGTGTCAGTGCCGGGTTTGGGAGTTATGTCAGGGCCTTAGTTAGGGACAGTGTCAGTGCCTGAGTTGGGAGTAGTGTCAGGGCCTAGTTAGGGACAGGGTCAGTGCCTGAGTTGGGAGTAGTTTCAGGGCCTTAGTTAGAGAAAGTGTCAGTGCCAGAGTTGGGAGTTATGTCAGGGCCTTAGTTAGGGACAGTGTCAGGGCCTGAGTTGGGAGTAGTGTCAGGGCCTAGTTAGGGACAGTGTCAGTGCCTGAGTAGGAAGTAGTGTCAGGGCATTAGGGACAGTGTCAGTGGCTGCAATGGGAGTAGTGTCAGGGTCTTAGTTAGGGAGAGTGTCAGTGCCTGTGTTGGGAATAGTCTCAGGGTCTTTTCTGGGGACAGCATCAGGGCATGAGTTAAAAGTAGTGTCAAGGCCTTAGTTAGGGAGAGTGTCAATGCCTGTGTTGGGAGTAGTGTCAGAGACTTAGTAAGGGACACCGTCAGTGCCTGCGTTGGGAGTAGTGTCAGAGCCTTAGTTAGGGACACCGTGAGTGCCTGCGTTGGGAGTAGTATCAGGCCCTTCGTTAGGGACAGTGTCAGGGTCTGAGGTAGAAGTAGTCTCAGGGCCTTAGTTAGGTAGCGTGTCAATGCCTAAGTAAGTAGTAGTGTGAGGGCCTTAGTTAGGGACAGTGTCAATGCCTGTGTTGGGAGTAGTTTCAGAGACTTAGTAAGGGACACCGTCAGTGCCTGCGTTGGGAGTAGTGTCAGAGCCTTAGTTAGGGACACCGTGAGTGCCTGCGTTGGGAGTAGTATCAGGCCCTTCGTTAGGGACAGTGTCAGGGTCTGAGGTAGAAGTAGTCTCAGGGCCTTAGTTAGGTAGCGTGTCAATGCCTAAGTAAGTAGTAGTGTGAGAGCCTTAGTTAGGGACAGTGTCAATGCCTGTGTTGGGAGTAGTGTCAGAGACTTAGTAAGGGACACCGTCAGTGCCTGCGTTGGGAGTAGTGTCAGAGCCTTAGTTAGGGACACCGTCAGTGCCTGCGTTGGGAGTAGTGTCAGGGCCTTACTTAGGGACAGCGTCAGTGCCTGAGTTAGGAGTAGTGTGATGGCCATAGTTAGGGACACTCTCAGTGCCAGAGTTGGGGGTAGTGTCAGGCCTTTGTTAGGGACTGTGCCTGGGCCTGAGTTAAGAGTAGTGTCAAGTCCTTAGTTAGGGACAGTGTTAGTGCCTGAGTTGAGAGTAATGTCAAGACCTTAGTTAGGGACAATGTCAGTGCGTAGTTTGGGAGTACTGTCAGGGCCTTAGTTAGGGACAGTGTCAGGGCCTGAGTTGGGAGTACTGTCAGGGCGTATTTAGGGACAGTCTCAATGCCTATTTTGGGAGTAGTGTCACTTCCTTAGTTAGTGATATTATCAGCGCCTGAGTAAGGAGTAGTGTCCGGGCCTTAGTTAGGGACAGTGTCAGTTGCTTAGTTAGGAGTAGCGTCACGGCCTAAGTTCGGGCCAGTGTCAGTGCCTGAGTCAGGAGTAGAGTCAGGGCCTAAGTTAAGGACAGTGTCATTGCTTGAGATAGGAGTAGTGTCAGGGCCTTAGTTAGGGACATTGTCAGGGCATGATTTAGGAGTTGTTTTAGGGTGTGAGCTATGAATAAGGTCAGGGCCTTAGTTAGTGACAGTGTCAGTGCTGAGTTTGGAGTAGTATCAGGGCCTTAGTTAGAGACAGTGTCAGGGCCTGAGTTAGGTGTACGTCAGGGCCTTAGTTAGGGACAGTGTCAGAGCCTGATTTAGGAGTAGTGTCAGAGGCTTTGTTAGGGACAGTGTCAGGGCCTGAGTTAAGAGTAGTGTCACAGCTTTAGTTAGGACCAGTGTCAGGGCCTTAGTTAAGTCCAACATCAGCGCCTATGATAGGAATCAGATCAGGACCTGTGTTCCAGGTAATGTCAGGGCCTTATTTAAGAACAGTGTCAGGGCCTGAGTCCTGACTTACTCCTTACTCTCCTCACTAAGGACTTTGGACACTACTGCTAATTCAGGCCCTGATAATGTCCCTAACTAAGGCCCTGAAACTTTCCTTGGCTAAGGCCCTGAACGTCTCCTAAGTCAGGCCCTGATACTGTCCCTAACAATGGCCCTGACACTACACCTAACTGAGGCCCCGACATGATACCTAACAAAGGCTTTGTTGCTAGTCCAAACTAAAGCCCTAAAATTGGTCCTAAATAAGGCCTTGACACTAATCCTAACTCAGGCCCTAAAACTGTCCCTAACTAAGGCCCTGATAGTATGCCTAACTCAGGCCCTCATACGATTCCTAACAATGGCTCTGATGCTAGTCCAAACTAAGGCCCTGAAATTGGTCCTAAATAAGGCCTTGACACTAATCCTAACTCAGGCCCTAGCACTGTCCCTAACTAGGTCTCAGACAGTACACCTAAATCAGACCCTGACACTGTCCCTAAGTGAGGCCCTGAGGCTGTCCCTCACAGAGGTCCTGATAATGTCTTTAACTAAACTCTAATGCTGATCTTACAGAGACCCTTATTTTGATCCTATGTCATGCCCTGACGCTGTCCGTAGCTAAGGCCCTGACTCTAGGCATCACTCAGGCCCTGTCGCTCTCCCTACGTCAGGCTAAGACTCTGTCCCTACCTGAAGCCCTGACACTGGGCCTAAATTAGGCACTGATGCTCTAATTAGCTATGGTCTTGACACTATCCCTAGGTCCTTTCCTGACACTATCCCTAGATCTTAACCTAAACTTGTCTTTAGCTATTGTCGAGCCTCTTATGCTAACTAAATCCCTGATGCTGTCTCTAACTAAGAGCCTGAAATTAGTCCCGAGGCCGTCAACCTGTCCCTAACTGAGGTTGGAGGCTCATCCTAACTGAGGCGCTGACACTGTCCCTAACTAAAGCCCTGACACTACACCTAACTCAGTCCCTGACACTGTACTTTACAAGGGCTCTGATGCTAGTCCTAACTCAGGTCCTGACACTGTCTCTAAGTAAGGCTCAGAATTTGCCCCTAATATAGGCCCTGCTGTCAGCAATAACTAAAAACTGGACACTAGCCTGAGTTAATATCCTGACATATTTCTAACCAAGGTCCTGACACTGTCCCTAAGAAAGCCCTGTCGCTGTCCCTGTGTTAAGAACTGAGGCTGTCCCTAACTCAGGCCCTGAAGCTTTCCCTAACTGAGGCCTAGAAGCTGTGACTAAGTCAGGCCCTGATCATATCTGTAACAAAGACGCTAAGGCTGATCCAACAGAGGCGCTGATTCTGTTCCTAAGTCATGCCCTGACAGTGTCCTCAGCTAAGGGCCTGACGCTAGGCCTCACTCAGGCCCTGTCGCTCTCCCTAAGTCAGGCTCTGATGCTGTCCCTACCTGAAGCCCTGACACTGGTTCTAAATAAGGATCTGATACTCTCAGTAACTAAAGTTTTGACACTATGCTTAGGTCCTTTCCTGACACTATCCCTAGACCATAACCTGACCCTGTCCCTAGCAAATGTCGTGCCTCTTATGCTAACTACAGCCCTGCTGCTGTCCTTAACTAAGGGCCTAAAATTACTCTCGAGGCTGTGACCCTGTCCGTACCTAAGGCCTCGATGTTCGTCCTAATTCAGGGCCTGACACTGTCCCTAACTAAGGCCCTGCTGCCGTCAATATCTAAAGTCCTGACACTATCCTGAGCTAATTTCTTGACCCATCTCTTACCAAGGTCCTGAAACTGTCCCTAAGGAAGCCCTGATGCTGTCTCCAAGTGAGGCCTTGAGGCTGTCCCTAACAGAGGCCCTGATAATATCTTTCACATAGCCCCTGAGGCTGATCCTACCGTGGCTCTTATGCTGCTCCTAAGTCATGCCCTGACACTGTCTCTAGCTAAGGCCCTGACGCTAGGCCTCACTCAGGCCCTGTCCCACTCCCTAAGTCAGGCTCTGACGCTGTTCCTACCCGAAGCCCTGACACTCACTGCTCCTAAATTAGGTCCTGATGTGCTAAGTAACTAAGGTCTTGACACTATCCCTAGGTCATTTCCTGACACTCTCCCTAGACCTTAACCTAACCTTCTCTTTAGCTAATGTCGAGATTAGCTAAAGAGATTCTTTAGAACGAGATTCTTTCATCTTCTGAATATAGTTTTCTTCAAAACATAATTTTTGTAGTGTTACTAACTTTAAACAAAATGTACTCAACTGCTGTGGAATATTCCTTCATAGGAGCGTGCATGGTTCACTTCTGCATCTGCTTGTGGTGGTGTTCAGGTTGCTTTCAGCTGTAGATCCCCTTATGCTAGCCAAATCCCTGATTCTGTCCCTAAATGAGGCCCTGAATTTAGGTCCGAGGCCGTGAACCTGTCCCTAACTGAGGCCTGGAGGCTCGTCCTAATGCAGGCCCTGACACTGTCCCCAACTAAGGCTCTGACACTACACCTAACTCAGTCACTGACACTGTACCTAACAAAGGCTCTGATGCTAGTCCTAACTTAGGCCCTGACACTGCCTCTAACTAAGGCCCTGCTGCCGTCAATATCTGAACACCTGATATTATCCTGAGCTAATAGCCTGACCCATGTCTTACCAAGGTCCTGAAACTTTCCCAAAGTAAGCCCTGACGCTGCCCCTAAGTGAGGCCTTGAGGCTATCCCTAACGGAGGCCCTGATAATAGCTTTAACGAAGACCCTAATGCTGATCCTACAGAGGCCTTTATGCTGCTCCTAAGTCATGCCCTGATACTGTCCCTTACTCAGGCCCTAAAGATAGGCCTCACTTAGGCCCTGTTGCTGTACCTCAGTTAGGCTCTGACGCTGTCCGTACATCCAGCCCTGGCGCTGGTCCTGATTAAGGCGCTCACGCTGCTGCTAACTAAGGCCCTGATGCTCTCAATAACTAAGGTCTTCTCGTTAGCCCTTGGTCATCTCCTTGCACTATCTCTGGCCTGGGACCTGACTCTGTCCCGAGATAATCTCCTGCATCTTCTGCTAACTGAAACCCTAATGCTCTCCCTAACTAAGGCCCTGACTACTCCTAACTAAGGCCATGACACTGAATCTAACAAAGGCCCGGAATCTGTCCTTAATATAGGCCCTGCTGCCAGCAATAACTAAAATCCTGACACTCTCCTGAGCTAATATCCTGACTCATTTCTAACCAAGGTCCTGACACTGTCCCTAAGAAAGCCCTGTCGCTGTCTTTAAGTGAAGACCTGAGGCTGTCTGTAACTCAGACCCTGAAGCTTTCCCTAACTGAGGCCTTGACGCTGTGACTAACTTGGGCTCCGGTCATGTCTTTAACTAAGAGCCTAAAGCTGATCCAACAGAGGCACTGATGCTGCTCCTAAGTCATTCCCTGACAGTGTCCCCAGCTAAGGGCCTGACATCAGGCCTCACTCAGGCCCTGTCGCTCTTCCTAAGTCAGGCCCTGATGCTGTGCCTACCTGAAGCCCTAACGCTGCTTCTGAATAAGTCCCTGAGAGTCTCAGTAACAAAGGTCTTCACACTATCCTTAGGTCATTTCCTGACACGATTCCAAGCCTTTACCCTAACCCTGTCCCGAACTAATGTCCTACATCTTATGCTAACTAAAGACCTTATGCTGTGCCTAATTCAGGCACTGAATTTAGTCCCAAGGCCGCTAGACTGTCCCTAACTCGGCTCGATGCCCTTATCGTCACAATGTTCCATGACCACTGTCATCACAATGCTCCACGCCCTTGTCATCACAATGCTCCATAACCCCTGTCATCACAATGCTCCATGACCTTTGTCATCGCAATGCTACATGCCATTGTCATCACAATGCTCCATGCCCTTATCATCACAATGCTCCATGACCCCTTTCATCACAATGCTCCATGACCATTGTCTCAAATGCTACATGTCTGTGAAATCACAAAGCTCCATGCCCCCTGTCATCACAAGTCTCCATGACTCTTGTCATCACAATGCTCCATGACCCTTGTCATCACAATGCTCCATGATCCTTGTAATCAAAATGCTCCTTGACCCTTTCTTCACAATGTTACAGTACCCCTTTCTTCACAATGCTCCATGCCGCTGGTCACCACAATGCTCCATGACTTCTGTCATCACAATGCTCCATGTCTCTTGTCATTAAAATGCTCCATGGCCCCTGTCATCACAATGCTTCATGATGCTTATAATCTCAATGCTCCATGGTCCTCGTCATCACAAATCTCCACGCATCTGTCATCACAATGCTCCATGACCCCTGTCATCCCAATGCTCCATAGCACTTTTCATCACAATGCTCCATGACCACTTTTATCACAATGTTCCATGACCACTTTAATCACAGTGCTCCATGACCACTTTCATCACAATGCCCCATGACCCCTGTAATCAAAATGCTCCATGGCCCTTGTCGCCACAATGCTCCAGGACCCGTCATCACAATTCTCCATGGCCCTTGTCATCACAATGCTCCATGGCGCTTGTCATCACAATGATCCAGAGCCTTAGTGCTTGAGTTGGGAGTAGTGTCATTGCCTCAGTTAGGGACACTGTCATTGCCTGAATTGGGAGTAGTGTCAGAGCCTTAGTTAGGGACAGCGCCAGGGCGAGTTGGGAGTAGTGCCAGTGCCTTAGTTAGGGACAGCACCAGTGCTTGCGTTGGGAATAGTGTCAGGGCCATAGTTAGGGACAGTGTCAGTGGCTGAGATGGGAATAGTGTCAGGGCCTTAGTTACGGACATTGTCAGTGCCTAAGTTGGGATTTTTGTCAGGGTCTTTATTATGGACAGTGTCAGGGCCTGAGTTAAGAGTAGTGTCAGGGCCTTAATTTGGAAGAGTGTCAGTGTCTCAGTTTGGAGTAGTGTCAGACCCTTGGTTAGGAACAGCCTCAGTGCCTGAGTTGGGAGTAGTGACATGGCTTAAGTTATGGACAGTGTCAGGGACTGAGTTAAGAATAGTCTCAGGACCTTAGTTAGGGACAGTGTCAGTGACTGTGTTAGGAATAGTGTCAGCGCCTAAGTTAGGAATAGTCTGAGACCGGTAGTTAGGAACAGTGTCAGGGCCTGAGTTGTGAGTAGTTTCAGGGCCTTAGTTAGAGAAAGTGTCAGTGCCGGGTTTGGGAGTTATGTCAGGGCCTTAGTTAGGGACAGTGTCAGTGCCTGAGTTGGGAGTAGTGTCAGGGCCTAGTTAGGGACAGGGTCAGTGCCTGAGTTGGGAGTAGTTTCAGGGCCTTAGTTAGAGAAAGTGTCAGTGCCAGAGTTGGGAGTTATGTCAGGGCCTTAGTTAGGGACAGTGTCAGGGCCTGAGTTGGGAGTAGTGTCAGGGCCTAGTTAGGGACAGTGTCAGTGCCTGAGTAGGAAGTAGTGTCAGGGCATTAGGGACAGTGTCAGTGGCTGCAATGGGAGTAGTGTCAGGGTCTTAGTTAGGGAGAGTGTCAGTGCCTGTGTTGGGAATAGTCTCAGGGTCTTTTCTGGGGACAGCATCAGGGCATGAGTTAAAAGTAGTGTCAAGGCCTTAGTTAGGGAGAGTGTCAATGCCTGTGTTGGGAGTAGTGTCAGAGACTTAGTAAGGGACACCGTCAGTGCCTGCGTTGGGAGTAGTGTCAGAGCCTTAGTTAGGGACACCGTGAGTGCCTGCGTTGGGAGTAGTATCAGGCCCTTCGTTAGGGACAGTGTCAGGGTCTGAGGTAGAAGTAGTCTCAGGGCCTTAGTTAGGTAGCGTGTCAATGCCTAAGTAAGTAGTAGTGTGAGGGCCTTAGTTAGGGACAGTGTCAATGCCTGTGTTGGGAGTAGTTTCAGAGACTTAGTAAGGGACACCGTCAGTGCCTGCGTTGGGAGTAGTGTCAGAGCCTTAGTTAGGGACACCGTGAGTGCCTGCGTTGGGAGTAGTATCAGGCCCTTCGTTAGGGACAGTGTCAGGGTCTGAGGTAGAAGTAGTCTCAGGGCCTTAGTTAGGTAGCGTGTCAATGCCTAAGTAAGTAGTAGTGTGAGAGCCTTAGTTAGGGACAGTGTCAATGCCTGTGTTGGGAGTAGTGTCAGAGACTTAGTAAGGGACACCGTCAGTGCCTGCGTTGGGAGTAGTGTCAGAGCCTTAGTTAGGGACACCGTCAGTGCCTGCGTTGGGAGTAGTGTCAGGGCCTTACTTAGGGACAGCGTCAGTGCCTGAGTTAGGAGTAGTGTGATGGCCATAGTTAGGGACACTCTCAGTGCCAGAGTTGGGGGTAGTGTCAGGCCTTTGTTAGGGACTGTGCCTGGGCCTGAGTTAAGAGTAGTGTCAAGTCCTTAGTTAGGGACAGTGTTAGTGCCTGAGTTGAGAGTAATGTCAAGACCTTAGTTAGGGACAATGTCAGTGCGTAGTTTGGGAGTACTGTCAGGGCCTTAGTTAGGGACAGTGTCAGGGCCTGAGTTGGGAGTACTGTCAGGGCGTATTTAGGGACAGTCTCAATGCCTATTTTGGGAGTAGTGTCACTTCCTTAGTTAGTGATATTATCAGCGCCTAAGTAAGGAGTAGTGTCCGGGCCTTAGTTAGGGACAGTGTCAGTTGCTTAGTTAGGAGTAGCGTCACGAACTAAGTTAGGGCCAGTGTCAGTGCCTGAGTCAGGAGTAGAGTCAAGGCCTAAGTTAAGGACAGTGTCATTGCTTGAGATAGGAGTAGTGTCAGGGCCTTAGTTAGGGACATTGTCAGGGCATGATTTAGGAGATGTGTTAGGGCGTGAGCTATGAAGAGTGTCAGGGCCTTAGTTAGTGACAGTGTCAGTGCTGAGTTTGGAGTAGTATCAGGGCCTTAGTTAGAGACAGTGTCAGGGCCTGAGTTAGGTGTACGTCAGGGCCTTAGTTAGGGACAGTGTCAGAGCCTGATTTAGGAGTAGTGTCAGAGGCTTTGTTAGGGACAGTGTCAGGGCCTGAGTTAAGAGTAGTGTCACAGCTTTAGTTAGGACCAGTGTCAGGGCCTTAGTTAAGTCCAACATCAGCGCCTATGATAGGAATCAGATCAGGACCTGTGTTCCAGGTAATGTCAGGGCCTTATTTAAGAACAGTGTCAGGGCCTGAGTCCTGACTTACTCCTTACTCTCCTCACTAAGGACTTTGGACACTACTGCTAATTCAGGCCCTGATAATGTCCCTAACTAAGGCCTTGACACTTTCCTTGGCTAAGGCCCTGAACTTCTCCTAAGTCAGGCCCTGATACTGTCCCTAACAATGGCCCTGACACTACACCTAACTAAGGCCCCGACATGATACCTAACAAAGGCTTTGTTGCTAGTCCAAACTAAAGCCCTAAAATTGGTCCTAAATAAGGCCTTGACACTAATCCTAACTCAGGCCCTAAAACTGTCCCTAACTAAGGCCCTGATAGTATGCCTAACTCAGGCCCTCATACGATTCCTAACAATGGCTCTGATGCTAGTCCAAACTAAGGCCCTGAAATTGGTCCTAAATAAGGCCTTGACACTAATCCTAACTCAGGCCCTAGCACTGTCCCTAACTAGGTCTCAGACAGTACACCTAAATCAGACCCTGACACTGTCCCTAAGTGAGGCCCTGAGGCTGTCCCTCACAGAGGTCCTGATAATGTCTTTAACTAAACTCTAATGCTGATCTTACAGAGACCCTTATGTTGATCCTATGTCATGCCCTGACGCTGTCCGTAGCTAAGGCCCTGACTCTAGGCATCACTCAGGCCCTGTCGCTCTCCCTACGTCAGGCTAAGACTCTGTCCCTACCTGAAGCCCTGACACTGGGCCTAAATTAGGCACTGATGCTCTAATTAGCTATGGTCTTGACACTATCCCTAGGTCCTTTCCTGACACTATCCCTAGATCTTAACCTAAACTTGTCTTTAGCTATTGTCGAGCCTCTTATGCTAACTAAATCCCTGATGCTGTCTCTAACTAAGAGCCTGAAATTAGTCCCGAGGCCGTCAACCTGTCCCTAACTGAGGTTGGAGGCTCATCCTAACTGAGGCGCTGACACTGTCCCTAACTAAAGCCCTGACACTACACCTAACTCAGTCCCTGACACTGTACTTTACAAGGGCTCTGATGCTAGTCCTAACTCAGGTCCTGACACTGTCTCTAAGTAAGGCTCAGAATTTGCCCCTAATATAGGCCCTGCTGTCAGCAATAACTAAAAACTGGACACTAGCCTGAGTTAATATCCTGACATATTTCTAACCAAGGTCCTGACACTGTCCCTAAGAAAGCCCTGTCGCTGTCCCTGTGTTAAGAACTGAGGCTGTCCCTAACTCAGGCCCTGAAGCTTTCCCTAACTGAGGCCTAGAAGCTGTGACTAAGTCAGGCCCTGATCATATCTGTAACAAAGACGCTAAGGCTGATCCAACAGAGGCGCTGATTCTGTTCCTAAGTCATGCCCTGACAGTGTCCTCAGCTAAGGGCCTGACGCTAGGCCTCACTCAGGCCCTGTCGCTCTCCCTAAGTCAGGCTCTGATGCTGTCCCTACCTGAAGCCCTGACACTGGTTCTAAATAAGGATCTGATACTCTCAGTAACTAAAGTTTTGACACTATGCTTAGGTCCTTTCCTGACACTATCCCTAGACCATAACCTGACCCTGTCCCTAGCAAATGTCGTGCCTCTTATGCTAACTACAGCCCTGCTGCTGTCCTTAACTAAGGGCCTAAAATTACTCTCGAGGCTGTGACCCTGTCCGTACCTAAGGCCTCGATGTTCGTCCTAATTCAGGGCCTGACACTGTCCCTAACTAAGGCCCTGCTGCCGTCAATATCTAAAGTCCTGACACTATCCTGAGCTAATTTCTTGACCCATCTCTTACCAAGGTCCTGAAACTGTCCCTAAGGAAGCCCTGATGCTGTCTCCAAGTGAGGCCTTGAGGCTGTCCCTAACAGAGGCCCTGATAATATCTTTCACATAGCCCCTGAGGCTGATCCTACCGGGGCTCTTATGCTGCTCCTAAGTCATGCCCTGACACTGTCTCTAGCTAAGGCCCTGACGCTAGGCCTCACTCAGGCCCTGTCCCACTCCCTAAGTCAGGCTCTGACGCTGTTCCTACCCGAAGCCCTGACACTCACTGCTCCTAAATTAGGTCCTGATGTGCTAAGTAACTAAGGTCTTGACACTATCCCTAGGTCATTTCCTGACACTCTCCCTAGACCTTAACCTAACCTTCTCTTTAGCTAATGTCGAGATTAGCTAAAGAGATTCTTTAGAACGAGATTCTTTCATCTTCTGAATATAGTTTTCTTCAAAACATAATTTTTGTAGTGTTACTAACTTTAAACAAAATGTACTCAACTGCTGTGGAATATTCCTTCATAGGAGCGTGCATGGTTCACTTCTGCATCTGCTTGTGGTGGTGTTCAGGTTGCTTTCAGCTGTAGATCCCCTTATGCTAGCTAAATCCCTGATTCTGTCCCTAAATGAGGCCCTGAATTTAGGTCCGAGGCCGTGAACCTGTCCCTAACTGAGGCCTGGAGGCTCGTCCTAATGCAGGCCCTGACACTGTCCCCAACTAAGGCTCTGACACTACACCTAACTCAGTCACTGACACTGTACCTAACAAAGGCTCTGATGCTAGTCCTAACTTAGGCCCTGACACTGCCTCTAACTAAGGCCCTGCTGCCGTCAATATCTGAACACCTGATATTATCCTGAGCTAATAGCCTGACCCATGTCTTACCAAGGTCCTGAAACTTTCCCAAAGTAAGCCCTGACGCTGCCCCTAAGTGAGGCCTTGAGGCTATCCCTAACGGAGGCCCTGATAATAGCTTTAACGAAGACCCTAATGCTGATCCTACAGAGGCCTTTATGCTGCTCCTAAGTCATGCCCTGATACTGTCCCTTACTCAGGCCCTAAAGATAGGCCTCACTTAGGCCCTGTTGCTGTACCTCAGTTAGGCTCTGACGCTGTCCGTACATCCAGCCCTGGCGCTGGTCCTGATTAAGGCGCTCACGCTGCTGCTAACTAAGGCCCTGATGCTCTCAATAACTAAGGTCTTCTCGTTAGCCCTTGGTCATCTCCTTGCACTATCTCTGGCCTGGGACCTGACTCTGTCCCGAGATAATCTCCTGCATCTTCTGCTAACTGAAACCCTAATGCTCTCCCTAACTAAGGCCCTGACTACTCCTAACTAAGGCCATGACACTGAATCTAACAAAGGCCCGGAATCTGTCCTTAATATAGGCCCTGCTGCCAGCAATAACTAAAATCCTGACACTCTCCTGAGCTAATATCCTGACTCATTTCTAACCAAGGTCCTGACACTGTCCCTAAGAAAGCCCTGTCGCTGTCTTTAAGTGAAGACCTGAGGCTGTCTGTAACTCAGACCCTGAAGCTTTCCCTAACTGAGGCCTTGACGCTGTGACTAACTTGGGCTCCGGTCATGTCTTTAACTAAGAGCCTAAAGCTGATCCAACAGAGGCACTGATGCTGCTCCTAAGTCATTCCCTGACAGTGTCCCCAGCTAAGGGCCTGACATCAGGCCTCACTCAGGCCCTGTCGCTCTTCCTAAGTCAGGCCCTGATGCTGTGCCTACCTGAAGCCCTAACGCTGCTTCTGAATAAGTCCCTGAGAGTCTCAGTAACAAAGGTCTTCACACTATCCTTAGGTCATTTCCTGACACGATTCCAAGCCTTTACCCTAACCCTGTCCCGAACTAATGTCCTACATCTTATGCTAACTAAAGACCTTATGCTGTGCCTAATTCAGGCACTGAATTTAGTCCCAAGGCCGCTAGACTGTCCCTAACTCGGCTCGATGCCCTTATCGTCACAATGTTCCATGACCACTGTCATCACAATGCTCCACGCCCTTGTCATCACAATGCTCCATAACCCCTGTCATCACAATGCTCCATGACCTTTGTCATCGCAATGCTACATGCCATTGTCATCACAATGCTCCATGCCCTTATCATCACAATGCTCCATGACCCCTTTCATCACAATGCTCCATGACCATTGTCTCAAATGCTACATGTCTGTGAAATCACAAAGCTCCATGCCCCCTGTCATCACAAGTCTCCATGACTCTTGTCATCACAATGCTCCATGACCCTTGTCATCACAATGCTCCATGATCCTTGTAATCAAAATGCTCCTTGACCCTTTCTTCACAATGTTACAGTACCCCTTTCTTCACAATGCTCCATGCCGCTGGTCACCACAATGCTCCATGACTTCTGTCATCACAATGCTCCATGTCTCTTGTCATTAAAATGCTCCATGGCCCCTGTCATCACAATGCTGCATGATGCTTATAATCTCAATGCTCCATGGTCCTCGTCATCACAAATCTCCACGCATCTGTCATCACAATGCTCCATGACCCCTGTCATCCCAATGCTCCATAGCACTTTTCATCACAATGCTCCATGACCACTTTTATCACAATGTTCCATGACCACTTTAATCACAGTGCTCCATGACCACTTTCATCACAATGCCCCATGACCCCTGTAATCAAAATGCTCCATGGCCCTTGTCGCCACAATGCTCCAGGACCCGTCATCACAATTCTCCATGGCCCTTGTCATCACAATGCTCCATGGCGCTTGTCATCACAATGATCCAGAGCCTTAGTGCTTGAGTTGGGAGTAGTGTCATTGCCTCAGTTAGGGACACTGTCATTGCCTGAATTGGGAGTAGTGTCAGAGCCTTAGTTAGGGACAGCGCCAGGGCGAGTTGGGAGTAGTGCCAGTGCCTTAGTTAGGGACAGCACCAGTGCTTGCGTTGGGAATAGTGTCAGGGCCATAGTTAGGGACAGTGTCAGTGGCTGAGATGGGAATAGTGTCAGGGCCTTAGTTACGGACATTGTCAGTGCCTAAGTTGGGATTTTTGTCAGGGTCTTTATTATGGACAGTGTCAGGGCCTGAGTTAAGAGTAGTGTCAGGGCCTTAATTTGGAAGAGTGTCAGTGTCTCAGTTTGGAGTAGTGTCAGACCCTTGGTTAGGAACAGCCTCAGTGCCTGAGTTGGGAGTAGTGACATGGCTTAAGTTATGGACAGTGTCAGGGACTGAGTTAAGAATAGTCTCAGGACCTTAGTTAGGGACAGTGTCAGTGACTGTGTTAGGAATAGTGTCAGCGCCTAAGTTAGGAATAGTCTGAGACCGGTAGTTAGGAACAGTGTCAGGGCCTGAGTTGTGAGTAGTTTCAGGGCCTTAGTTAGAGAAAGTGTCAGTGCCGGGTTTGGGAGTTATGTCAGGGCCTTAGTTAGGGACAGTGTCAGTGCCTGAGTTGGGAGTAGTGTCAGGGCCTAGTTAGGGACAGGGTCAGTGCCTGAGTTGGGAGTAGTTTCAGGGCCTTAGTTAGAGAAAGTGTCAGTGCCAGAGTTGGGAGTTATGTCAGGGCCTTAGTTAGGGACAGTGTCAGGGCCTGAGTTGGGAGTAGTGTCAGGGCCTAGTAAGGGACAGTGTCAGTGCCTGAGTAGGAAGTAGTGTCAGGGCATTAGGGACAGTGTCAGTGGCTGCAATGGGAGTAGTGTCAGGGTCTTAGTTAGGGAGAGTGTCAGTGCCTGTGTTGGGAATAGTCTCAGGGTCTTTTCTGGGGACAGCATCAGGGCATGAGTTAAAAGTAGTGTCAAGACCTTAGTGAGGGAGAGTGTCAGTGCCTGTGTTGGGAGTAGTATCAGGCCCTTCGTTAGGGACAGTGTCAGGGTCTGAGGTAGAAGTAGTCTCAGGGCCTTATTTAGGTAGCGTGTCAATGCCTAAGTAAGTAGTAGTGTGAGGGCCTTAGTTAGGGACAGTGTCAATGCCTGTGTTGGGAGTAGTGTCAGAGACTTAGTAAGGGACACCGTCAGTGCCTGCGTTGGGAGTAGTGTCAGAGCCTTAGTTAGGGACAGTGTCAGGGTCTGAGGTAGAAGTAGTCTCAGGGCCTTAGTTAGGTAGCGTGTCAATGTCTAAGTAAGTAGTAGTGTGAGGGCCTTAGTTAGGGACAGTGTCAATGCCTGTGTTGGGAGTAGTGTCAGAGACTTAGTAAGGGACACCGTCAGTGCCTGCGTTGGGAGTAGTATCAGGCCCTTCGTTAGGGACAGTGTCAGGGTCTGAGGTAGAAGTAGTCTCAGGGCCTTAGTTAGGTAGCGTGTCAATGCCTAAGTAAGTAGTAATGTGAGGGCCTTAGTTAGGGACAGTGTCAATGCCTGTGTTGGGAGTAGTGTCAGAGACTTAGTAAGGGACACCGTCAGTGCCTGCGTTGGGAGTAGTGTCAGAGCCTTAGTTAGGGACACCGTCAGTGCCTGCGTTGGGAGTAGTGTCAGGGCCTTACTTAGGGACAGCGTCAGTGCCTGAGTTAGGAGTAGTGTGATGGCCGTAGTTAGGGACACTCTCAGTGCCAGAGTTGGGGGTAGTGTCAGGCCTTTGTTAGGGACTGTGCCTGGGCCTGAGTTAAGAGTAGTGTCAAGTCCTTAGTTAGGGACAGTGTTAGTGCCTGAGTTGAGAGTAATGTCAAGACCTTAGTTAGGGACAATGTCAGTGCGTAGTTTGGGAGTACTGTCAGGGCCTTAGTTAGGGACAGTGTCAGTGCCTGAGTTGGGAGTACTGTCAGGGCGTATTTAGGGACAGTCTCAATGCCTATTTTGGGAGTAGTGTCACGGCCTTAGTTAGTGATATTATCAGTGCCTGAGTAAGGAGTAGTGTCCGGGCCTTAGTTAGGGACAGTGTCAGTTGCTTAGTTAGGAGTAGCGTCACGAACTAAGTTAGGGCCAGTGTCAGTGCCTGAGTCAGGAGTAGAGTCAAGGCCTAAGTTAAGGACAGTGTCATTGCTTGAGATAGGAGTAGTGTCAGGGCCTTAGTTAGGGACATTGTCAGGGCATGATTTAGGAGATGTGTTAGGGCGTGAGCTATGAAGAGTGTCAGGGCCTTAGTTAGTGACAGTGTCAGTGCTGAGTTTGGAGTAGTATCAGGGCCTTAGTTAGAGACAGTGTCAGGGCCTGAGTTAGGTGTACGTCAGGGCCTTAGTTAGGGACAGTGTCAGAGCCTGATTTAGGAGTAGTGTCAGAGGCTTTGTTAGGGACAGTGTCAGGGCCTGAGTTAAGAGTAGTGTCACAGCTTTAGTTAGGACCAGTGTCAGGGCCTTAGTTAAGTCCAACATCAGCGCCTATGATAGGAATCAGATCAGGACCTGTGTTCCAGGTAATGTCAGGGCCTTATTTAAGAACAGTGTCAGGGCCTGAGTCCTGACTTACTCCTTACTCTCCTCACTAAGGACTTTGGACACTACTGCTAATTCAGGCCCTGATAATGTCCCTAACTAAGGCCTTGACACTTTCCTTGGCTAAGGCCCTGAACTTCTCCTAAGTCAGGCCCTGATACTGTCCCTAACAATGGCCCTGACACTACACCTAACTAAGGCCCCGACATGATACCTAACAAAGGCTTTGTTGCTAGTCCAAACTAAAGCCCTAAAATTGGTCCTAAATAAGGCCTTGACACTAATCCTAACTCAGGCCCTAAAACTGTCCCTAACTAAGGCCCTGATAGTATGCCTAACTCAGGCCCTCATACGATTCCTAACAATGGCTCTGATGCTAGTCCAAACTAAGGCCCTGAAATTGGTCCTAAATAAGGCCTTGACACTAATCCTAACTCAGGCCCTAGCACTGTCCCTAACTAGGTCTCAGACAGTACACCTAAATCAGACCCTGACACTGTCCCTAAGTGAGGCCCTGAGGCTGTCCCTCACAGAGGTCCTGATAATGTCTTTAACTAAACTCTAATGCTGATCTTACAGAGACCCTTATGTTGATCCTATGTCATGCCCTGACGCTGTCCGTAGCTAAGGCCCTGACTCTAGGCATCACTCAGGCCCTGTCGCTCTCCCTACGTCAGGCTAAGACTCTGTCCCTACCTGAAGCCCTGGCACTGGGCCTAAATTAGGCACTGATGCTCTAATTAGCTATGGTCTTGACACTATCCCTAGGTCCTTTCCTGACACTATCCCTAGATCTTAACCTAAACTTGTCTTTAGCTATTGTCGAGCCTCTTATGCTAACTAAATCCCTGATGCTGTCTCTAACTAAGAGCCTGAAATTAGTCCCGAGGCCGTCAACCTGTCCCTAACTGAGGTTGGAGGCTCATCCTAACTGAGGCGCTGACACTGTCCCTAACTAAAGCCCTGACACTACACCTAACTCAGTCCCTGACACTGTACTTTACAAGGGCTCTGATGCTAGTCCTAACTCAGGTCCTGACACTGTCTCTAAGTAAGGCTCAGAATTTGCCCCTAATATAGGCCCTGCTGTCAGCAATAACTAAAAACTGGACACTAGCCTGAGTTAATATCCTGACATATTTCTAACCAAGGTCCTGACACTGTCCCTAAGAAAGCCCTGTCGCTGTCCCTGTGTTAAGAACTGAGGCTGTCCCTAACTCAGGCCCTGAAGCTTTCCCTAACTGAGGCCTAGAAGCTGTGACTAAGTCAGGCCCTGATCATATCTGTAACAAAGACGCTAAGGCTGATCCAACAGAGGCGCTGATTCTGTTCCTAAGTCATGCCCTGACAGTGTCCTCAGCTAAGGGCCTGACGCTAGGCCTCACTCAGGCCCTGTCGCTCTCCCTAAGTCAGGCTCTGATGCTGTCCCTACCTGAAGCCCTGACACTGGTTCTAAATAAGGATCTGATACTCTCAGTAACTAAAGTTTTGACACTATGCTTAGGTCCTTTCCTGACACTATCCCTAGACCATAACCTGACCCTGTCCCTAGCAAATGTCGTGCCTCTTATGCTAACTACAGCCCTGCTGCTGTCCTTAACTAAGGGCCTAAAATTACTCTCGAGGCTGTGACCCTGTCCGTACCTAAGGCCTCGATGTTCGTCCTAATTCAGGGCCTGACACTGTCCCTAACTAAGGCCCTGCTGCCGTCAATATCTAAAGTCCTGACACTATCCTGAGCTAATTTCTTGACCCATCTCTTACCAAGGTCCTGAAACTGTCCCTAAGGAAGCCCTGATGCTGTCTCCAAGTGAGGCCTTGAGGCTGTCCCTAACAGAGGCCCTGATAATATCTTTCACATAGCCCCTGAGGCTGATCCTACCGGGGCTCTTATGCTGCTCCTAAGTCATGCCCTGACACTGTCTCTAGCTAAGGCCCTGACGCTAGGCCTCACTCAGGCCCTGTCCCACTCCCTAAGTCAGGCTCTGACGCTGTTCCTACCCGAAGCCCTGACACTCACTGCTCCTAAATTAGGTCCTGATGTGCTAAGTAACTAAGGTCTTGACACTATCCCTAGGTCATTTCCTGACACTCTCCCTAGACCTTAACCTAACCTTCTCTTTAGCTAATGTCGAGATTAGCTAAAGAGATTCTTTAGAACGAGATTCTTTCATCTTCTGAATATAGTTTTCTTCAAAACATAATTTTTATAGTGTTACTAACTTTAAACAAAATGTACTCAACTGCTGTGGAATATTCCTTCATAGGAGCGTGCATGGTTCACTTCTGCATCTGCTTGTGGTGGTGTTCAGGTTGCTTTCAGCTGTAGATCCCCTTATGCTAGCTAAATCCCTGATTCTGTCCCTAAATGAGGCCCTGAATTTAGGTCCGAGGCCGTGAACCTGTCCCTAACTGAGGCCTGGAGGCTCGTTCTAATGCAGGCCCTGACACTGTCCCCAACTAAGGCTCTGACACTACACCTAACTCAGTCACTGACACTGTACCTAACAAAGGCTCTGATGCTAGTCCTAACTTAGGCCCTGACACTGCCTCTAACTAAGGCCCTGCTGCCGTCAATATCTGAACACCTGATATTATCCTGAGCTAATAGCCTGACCCATGTCTTACCAAGGTCCTGAAACTTTCCCAAAGTAAGCCCTGACGCTGCCCCTAAGTGAGGCCTTGAGGCTATCCCTAACGGAGGCCCTGATAATAGCTTTAACGAAGACCCTAATGCTGATCCTACAGAGGCCTTTATGCTGCTCCTAAGTCATGCCCTGATACTGTCCCTTACTCAGGCCCTAAAGATAGGCCTCACTTAGGCCCTGTTGCTGTACCTCAGTTAGGCTCTGACGCTGTCCGTACATCCAGCCCTGGCGCTGGTCCTGATTAAGGCGCTCACGCTGCTGCTAACTAAGGCCCTGATGCTCTCAATAACTAAGGTCTTCTCGTTAGCCCTTGGTCATCTCCTTGCACTATCTCTGGCCTGGGACCTGACTCTGTCCCGAGATAATCTCCTGCATCTTCTGCTAACTGAAACCCTAATGCTCTCCCTAACTAAGGCCCTGACTACTCCTAACTAAGGCCATGACACTGAATCTAACAAAGGCCCGGAATCTGTCCTTAATATAGGCCCTGCTGCCAGCAATAACTAAAATCCTGACACTCTCCTGAGCTAATATCCTGACTCATTTCTAACCAAGGTCCTGACACTGTCCCTAAGAAAGCCCTGTCGCTGTCTTTAAGTGAAGACCTGAGGCTGTCTGTAACTCAGACCCTGAAGCTTTCCCTAACTGAGGCCTTGACGCTGTGACTAACTTGGGCTCCGGTCATGTCTTTAACTAAGAGCCTAAAGCTGATCCAACAGAGGCACTGATGCTGCTCCTAAGTCATTCCCTGACAGTGTCCCCAGCTAAGGGCCTGACATCAGGCCTCACTCAGGCCCTGTCGCTCTTCCTAAGTCAGGCCCTGATGCTGTGCCTACCTGAAGCCCTAACGCTGCTTCTGAATAAGTCCCTGAGAGTCTCAGTAACAAAGGTCTTCACACTCTCCTTAGGTCATTTCCTGACACGATTCCAAGCCTTTACCCTAAACCTGTCCCGAGCTAATGTCCTACCTCTTATGCTAACTGAAGACCTTATGCTGTGCCTAATTCAGGCACTGAATTTAGTCCCAAGGCCGCTAGACTGTCCCTAACTCGGCTCAATGCCCTTATCGTCACAATGTTCCATGACCACTGTCATCACAATGCTCCACGCCCTTGTCATCACAATGCTCCATAACCCCTGTCATCACAATGCTCCATGACTTTTGTCATCGCAATGCTACATGCCATTGTCATCACAATGCTCCATGCCCTTATCATCACAATGCTCCATGACCCCTTTCATCACAATGCTCCATGACCATTGTCTCAAATGCTACATGTCTGTGAAATCACAAAGCTCCATGCCCCCTGTCATCACAAGTCTCCATGACTCTTGTCATCACAATGCTCCATGACCCTTGTCATCACAATGCTCCATGATCCTTGTAATCAAAATGCTCCTTGACCCTTTCTTCACAATGTTACAGTACCCCTTTCTTCACAATGCTCCATGCCGCTGGTCACCACAATGCTCCATGACTTCTGTCATCACAATGCTCCATGTCTCTTGTCATTAAAATGCTCCATGGCCCCTGTCATCACAATGCTGCATGATGCTTATAATCTCAATGCTCCATGGTCCTCGTCATCACAAATCTCCACGCATCTGTCATCACAATGCTCCATGACCCCTGTCATCCCAATGCTCCATAGCACTTTTCATCACAATGCTCCATGACCACTTTTATCACAATGTTCCATGACCACTTTAATCACAGTGCTCCATGACCACTTTCATCACAATGCCCCATGACCCCTGTAATCAAAATGCTCCATGGCCCTTGTCGCCACAATGCTCCAGGACCCGTCATCACAATTCTCCATGGCCCTTGTCATCACAATGCTCCATGGCGCTTGTCATCACAATGATCCAGAGCCTTAGTGCTTGAGTTGGGAGTAGTGTCATTGCCTCAGTTAGGGACACTGTCATTGCCTGAATTGGGAGTAGTGTCAGAGCCTTAGTTAGGGACAGCGCCAGGGCGAGTTGGGAGTAGTGCCAGTGCCTTAGTTAGGGACAGCACCAGTGCTTGCGTTGGGAATAGTGTCAGGGCCATAGTTAGGGACAGTGTCAGTGGCTGAGATGGGAATAGTGTCAGGGCCTTAGTTACGGACATTGTCAGTGCCTAAGTTGGGATTTTTGTCAGGGTCTTTATTATGGACAGTGTCAGGGCCTGAGTTAAGAGTAGTGTCAAGGCCTTAATTTGGAAGAGTGTCAGTGTCTCAGTTTGGAGTCGTGTCAGACCCTTAGTTAGGAACAGCCTCAGTGCCTGAGTTGGGAGTAGTGACGTGGCTTAAGTTATGGACAGTGTCAGGGACTGAGTTAAGAATAGTCTCAGGACCTTAGTTAGGGACAGTGTCAGTGACTGTGTTAGGAATAGTGTCAGCGCCTAAGTTAGGAGTAGTCTGAGACCGGTAGTTAGGAACAGTGTCAGGGCCTGAGTTGTGAGTAGTTTCAGGGCCTTAGTTAGAGAAAGTGTCAGTGCCGGGTTTGGGAGTTATGTCAGGGCCTTAGTTAGGGACAGTGTCAGTGCCTGAGTTGGGAGTAGTGTCAGGGCCTAGTTAGGGACAGGGTCAGTGCCTGAGTTGGGAGTAGTTTCAGGGCCTTAGTTAGAGAAAGTGTCAGTGCCGGAGTTGGGAGTTATGTCAGGCCCTTAGTTAGGGACAGTGTCAGTGCCTGAGTTGGGAGTAGTGTCAGGTCCTAGTTAGGGACAGGGTCAGTGCCTGAGTTGGGAGTAGTTTCAGGGCCTTAGTTAGAGAAAGTGTCAGTGCCAGAGTTGGGAGTTATGTCAGGGCCTTAGTTAGGGACAGTGTCAGGGCCTGAGTTGGGAGTAGTGTCAGGGCCTAGTTAGGGACAGTGTCAGTGCCTGAGTAGGAAGTAGTGTCAGGGCATTAGGGACAGTGTCAGTGGCTGCAATGGGAGTAGTGTCAGGGTCTTAGTTAGGGAGAGTGTCAGTGCCTGTGTTGGGAATAGTCTCAGGGTCTTTTCTGGGGACAGCATCAGGGCATGAGTTAAAAGTAGTGTCAAGGCCTTAGTTAGGGAGAGTGTCAATGCCTGTGTTGGGAGTAGTGTCAGAGACTTAGTAAGGGACACCGTCAGTGCCTGCGTTGGGAGTAGTGTCAGAGCCTTAGATAGGGACACCGTGAGTGCCTGCGTTGGGAGTAGTATCAGGCCCTTCGTTAGGGACAGTGTCAGGGTCTGAGGTAGAAGTAGTCTCAGGGCCTTAGTTAGGTAGCGTGTCAATGCCTAAGTAAGTAGTAGTGTGAGGGCCTTAGTTAGGGACAGTGTCAATGCCTGTGTTGGGAGTAGTTTCAGAGACTTAGTAAGGGACACCGTCAGTGCCTGCGTTGGGAGTAGTGTCAGAGCCTTAGTTAGGGACACCGTGAGTGCCTGCGTTGGGAGTAGTATCAGGCCCTTCGTTAGGGACAGTGTCAGGGTCTGAGGTAGAAGTAGTCTCAGGGCCTTAGTTAGGTAGCGTGTCAATGCCTAAGTAAGTAGTAGTGTGAGGGCCTTAGTTAGGGACAGTGTCAATGCCTGTGTTGGGAGTAGTGTCAGAGACTTAGTAAGGGACACCGCCAGTGCCTGCGTTGGGAGTAGTGTCAGAGCCTTAGTTAGGGACACCGTCAGTGCCTGCGTTGGGAGTAGTGTCAGGGCCTTACTTAGGGACAGCGTCAGTGCCTGAGTTAGGAGTAGTGTGATGGCCGTAGTTAGGGACACTCTCAGTGCCAGAGTTGGGGGTAGTGTCAGGCCTTTGTTAGGGACTGTGCCAGGGCGTGAGTTAAGAGTAGTGTCAAGTCCTTAGTTAGGGACAGTGTTAGTGCCTGAGTTGAGAGTAATGTCAAGACCTTAGTTAGGGACAATGTCAGTGCGTAGTTTGGGAGTACTGTCAGGGCCTTAGTTAGGGACAGTGTCAGTGCCTGAGTTGGGAGTACTGTCAGGGCGTATTTAGGGACAGTCTCAAAGCCTATTTTGGGAGTAGTGTCTCGGCCTTAGTTTGTGATATTATCAGCGCCTGAGTAAGGAGTAGTGTCCGGGCCTTAGTTAGGGACAGTGTCAGTTGCTTAGTTAGGAGTAGCGTCACGGCCTAAGTTCGGGCCAGTGTCAGTGCCTGAGTCAGGAGTAGAGTCAGGGCCTAAGTTAAGGACAGTGTCATTGCTTGAGATAGGAGTAGTGTCAGGGCCTTAGTTAG
The DNA here is from genome assembly GCF_965194805.1 of Balaenoptera borealis. Taxonomy (NCBI): domain Eukaryota; kingdom Metazoa; phylum Chordata; class Mammalia; order Artiodactyla; family Balaenopteridae; genus Balaenoptera; species Balaenoptera borealis. Next base: position 91,676 of record NW_028122999.1, on the reverse strand, counting down.
GGACATTGTCAGGGCATGATTTAGGAGTTGTTTTAGGGTGTGAGCTATGAATAATGTCAGGGCCTTAGTTAGTGACAGTGTCAGTGCTGAGTTTGGAGTAGTATCAGGGCCTTAGTTAGAGACAGTGTCAGGGCCTGAGTTAGGTGTACGTCAGGGCCTTAGTTAGGGACAGTGTCAGAGCCTGATTTAGGAGTAGTGTCAGAGGCTTTGTTAGGGACAGTGTCAGGGCCTGAGTTAAGAGTAGTGTCACAGCTTTAGTTAGGACCAGTGTCAGGGCCTTAGTTAAGTCCAACATCAGCGCCTATGATAGGAATCAGATCAGGACCTGTGTTCCAGGTAATGTCAGGGCCTTATTTAAGAACAGTGTCAGGGCCTGAGTCCTGACTTACTCCTTACTCTCCTCACTAAGGACTTTGGACACTACTGCTAATTCAGGCCCTGATAATGTCCCTAACTAAGGCCCTGACACTTTCCTTGGCTAAGGCCCTGAACGTCTCCTAAGTCAGGCCCTGATACTGTCCCTAACAATGGCCCTGACACTACACCTAACTGAGGCCCCAACATGATACCTAACAAAGGCTTTGTTGCTAGTCCAAACTAAAGCCCTAAAATTGGTCCTAAATAAGGCCTTGACACTAATCCTAACTCAGGCCCTAAAACTGTCCCTAACTAAGGCCCTGATAGTATGCCTAACTCAGGCCCTCATACGATTCCTAACAATGGCTCTGATGCTAGTCCAAACTAAGGCCCTGAAATTGGTCCTAAATAAGGCCTTGACACTAATCCTAACTCAGGCCCTAGCACTGTCCCTAACTAGGTCTCAGACAGTACACCTAAATCAGACCCTGACACTGTCCCTAAGCAAGGCCCTGACACTACTCCTAACTCAGTCCCTTACACTGTACCTAACAAAGTCTCTGATGCTAGGCCTAACTCAGGCCCTGAAACCGTCTGTAACTAAGGCCCTGCTGCCATCACTATCAAAAGTCCTGACATTATCCTGAGCTAATATCCTGACCTATGTCTTTCCAAGGTCCTGAAACTGTCCCAAAGTAAGCCCTGACGCTGTCCCTAAGTGAAGACCTGAGGCTGTCCCTAACTCAGGCCCTGAAGCTTTCCTGAACTGAAGCCTTGAAGCTGTGACTAATTCAGGCCCTGATCATGTACCTAACGAAGACCTTAATGCTGATCCAGCAAAGACGCTGATGCTGCTCCAAAGTCATGCCCTGACAGTGTGCCCAGCTAAGGGCCTGACGCTACGCCTCACTCAGGCCCTGTCGCTCTCCCTAAGTCAGGCCCTGACACTGTCACTAACTAAGGCCCTGACTCTACTCCTAATTCAGTCCCGAACATTGTGTCTAACAAAGGCTCTGATGCTAGTCGTAACTCAGGGCCTGACACTGTCTCTAACTAAGGGCTGCTGCCATCAACATCTAAAGTCCTGACATTATCCGGAGCTAATAACCTGACCCATGTCTTACCAAGGTCCTGAAACTGTCCCAAAGTAAGCCCTGACGCTGTCCCTAAGTGAGGCCCTGAAGCTTTCCCTACCTAACTCAGGCCTTGATGCTGTGACTAACTCAGACCCTGATCATGTCTTTAACTAAGACCCTAAGGCTGATCCAACAGAGGCCCTGATGCTGCTCCTAAGTCATGCCCCGATAGTGTCCCCCACTAAGTGTCTGATGCTAGGCCTCACTCAGACCCTATCGCTCTCCCTAAGTCAGGCTCTGATGCTGTCCCTACCTGAAGCCCTAACACTGGTTCTGAATAAGGTCCTGAGAGTCTCCATAACAAAGGTCTTCACACTTTGTCATTTCCTGACACTATCCCTAGATGTTAAACTGACACGGCCACTAGCTAATGTCCTGCCTCTTATGCTAACTGAAGTCCTTAGGCTGTGCCTACCTCAGGCACTGAATTTAGTCCCAAGACCATGAAACTGTCCCGAACTAAGGCCTAGATGCTCGCCCTACATCCGGCCCTGACACTGTCCCTAACTAAGGCCCTAACACTATTGCTAACTGAGGATCTGACACTGGACCTATCAGAGGCCCTCTACTCCTAACTAACGCCTTGAAACTTTCCCTAACGTAGGCGCTGCTACCATCAATATCTAAAGTCCTGACATGATCCTGAGCTAATATCCTGACCCATGTCTTACCAAGGTCCTGAAACTCTCCCAACGTTAGCCCTGACACTGTCCCTAAGTGAGGCCCTGAGGCTGTCCCTCACAGAGGTCCTGATAATGTCTTTAACTAAACTCTAATGCTGATCTTACAGAGACCCTTATGTTGATCCTATGTCATGCCCTGACGCTGTCCGTAGCTAAGGCCCTGACTCTAGGCATCACTCAGGCCCTGTCGCTCTCCCTACGTCAGGCTAAGACTCTGTCCCTACCTGAAGCCCTGACACTGGGCCTAAATTAGGCACTGATGCTCTAATTAGCTATGGTCTTGACACTATCCCTAGGTCATTTCCTGACACTATCCCTAGATCTTAACCTAAACTTGTCTTTAGCTATTGTCGAGCCTCTTATGCTAACTAAATCCCTGATGCTGTCTCTAACTAAGAGCCTGAAATTAGCCCCGAGGCCGTCAACCTGTCCCTAACTGAGGTTGGAGGCTCATCCTAACTGAGGCGCTGACACTGTCCCTAACTAAAGCCCTGACACTACACCTAACTCAGTCCCTGACACTGTACTTTACAAGGGCTCTGATGCTAGTCCTAACTCAGGCCCTGACACTGTCTCTAAGTAAGGCTCAGAATTTGCCCCTAATATAGGCCCTGCTGTCAGCAATAACTAAAAACTGGACACTAGCCTGAGTTAATATCCTGACATATTTCTAACCAAGGTCCTGACACTGTCCCTAAGAAAGCCCTGTCGCTGTCCCTGTGTTAAGAACTGAGGCTGTCCCTAACTCAGGCCCTGAAGCTTTCCCTAACTGAGGCCTAGAAGCTGTGACTAAGTCAGGCCCTGATCATATCTGTAACAAAGACGCTAAGGCTGATCCAACAGAGGCGCTGATTCTGTTCCTAAGTCATGCCCTGACAGTGTCCTCAGCTAAGGGCCTGACGCTAGGCCTCACTCAGGCCCTGTCGCTCTCCCTAAGTCAGGCTCTGATGCTGTCCCTACCTGAAGCCCTGACACTGGTTCTAAATAAGGATCTGATACTCTCAGTAACTAAGGTTTTGACACTATGCTTAGGTCCTTTCCTGACACTATCCCTAGACCATAACCTGACCCTGTCCCTAGCAAATGTCGTGCCTCTTATGCTAACTACAGCCCTGCTGCTGTCCTTAACTAAGGGCCTAAAATTACTCTCGAGGCTGTGACCCTGTCCGTACCTAAGGCCTCGATGTTCGTCCTAATTCAGGGCCTGACACTGTCCCTAACTAAGGCCCTGCTGCCGTCAATATCTAAAGTCCTGACACTATCCTGAGCTAATTTCTTGACCCATCTCTTACCAAGGTCCTGAAACTGTCCCTAAGGAAGCCCTGATGCTGTCTCCAAGTGAGGCCTTGAGGCTGTCCCTAACAGAGGCCCTGATAATATCTTTCACATAGCCCCTGAGGCTGATCCTACCGGGGCTCTTATGCTGCTCCTAAGTCATGCCCTGACACTGTCTCTAGCTAAGGCCCTGACGCTAGGCCTCACTCAGGCCCTGTCCCACTCCCTAAGTCAGGCTCTGACGCTGTTCCTACCCGAAGCCCTGACACTCACTGCTCCTAAATTAGGTCCTGATGTGCTAAGTAACTAAGGTCTTGACACTATCCCTAGGTCATTTCCTGACACTCTCCCTAGACCTTAACCTAACCTTCTCTTTAGCTAATGTCGAGATTAGCTAAAGAGATTCTTTAGAACGAGATTCTTTCATCTTCTGAATATAGTTTTCTTCAAAACATAATTTTTGTAGTGTTACTAACTTTAAACAAAATGTACTCAACTGCTGTGGAATATTCCTTCATAGGAGCGTGCATGGTTCACTTCTGCATCTGCTTGTGGTGGTGTTCAGGTTGCTTTCAGCTGTAGATCCCCTTATGCTAGCTAAATCCCTGATTCTGTCCCTAAATGAGGCCCTGAATTTAGGTCCGAGGCCGTGAACCTGTCCCTAACTGAGGCCTGGAGGCTCGTCCTAATGCAGGCCCTGACACTGTCCCCAACTAAGGCTCTGACACTACACCTAACTCAGTCACTGACACTGTACCTAACAAAGGCTCTGATGCTAGTCCTAACTTAGGCCCTGACACTGCCTCTAACTAAGGCCCTGCTGCCGTCAATATCTGAACACCTGATATTATCCTGAGCTAATAGCCTGACCCATGTCTTACCAAGGTCCTGAAACTTTCCCAAAGTAAGCCCTGACGCTGCCCCTAAGTGAGGCCTTGAGGCTATCCCTAACGGAGGCCCTGATAATAGCTTTAACGAAGACCCTAATGCTGATCCTACAGAGGCCTTTATGCTGCTCCTAAGTCATGCCCTGATACTGTCCCTTACTCAGGCCCTAAAGATAGGCCTCACTTAGGCCCTGTTGCTGTACCTCAGTTAGGCTCTGACGCTGTCCGTACATCCAGCCCTGGCGCTGGTCCTGATTAAGGCGCTCACGCTGCTGCTAACTAAGGCCCTGATGCTCTCAATAACTAAGGTCTTCTCGTTAGCCCTTGGTCATCTCCTTGCACTATCTCTGGCCTGGGACCTGACTCTGTCCCGAGATAATCTCCTGCATCTTCTGCTAACTGAAACCCTAATGCTCTCCCTAACTAAGGCCCTGACTACTCCTAACTAAGGCCATGACACTGAATCTAACAAAGGCCCGGAATCTGTCCTTAATATAGGCCCTGCTGCCAGCAATAACTAAAATCCTGACACTCTCCTGAGCTAATATCCTGACTCATTTCTAACCAAGGTCCTGACACTGTCCCTAAGAAAGCCCTGTCACTGTCTTTAAGTGAAGACCTGAGGCTGTCTGTAACTCAGACCCTGAAGCTTTCCCTAACTGAGGCCTTGACGCTGTGACTAACTTGGGCTCCGGTCATGTCTTTAACTAAGAGCCTAAAGCTGATCCAACAGAGGCACTGATGCTGCTCCTAAGTCATTCCCTGACAGTGTCCCCAGCTAAGGGCCTGACATCAGGCCTCACTCAGGCCCTGTCGCTCTTCCTAAGTCAGGCCCTGATGCTGTGCCTACCTGAAGCCCTAACGCTGCTTCTGAATAAGTCCCTGAGAGTCTCAGTAACAAAGGTCTTCACACTCTCCTTAGGTCATTTCCTGACACGATTCCAAGCCTTTACCCTAAACCTGTCCCGAGCTAATGTCCTACCTCTTATGCTAACTGAAGACCTTATGCTGTGCCTAATTCAGGCACTGAATTTAGTCCCAAGGCCGCTAGACTGTCCCTAACTCGGCTCGATGCCCTTATCGTCACAATGTTCCATGACCACTGTCATCACAATGCTCCACGCCCTTGTCATCACAATGCTCCATAACCCCTGTCATCACAATGCTCCATGACTTTTGTCATCGCAATGCTACATGCCATTGTCATCACAATGCTCCATGCCCTTATCATCACAATGCTCCATGACCCCTTTCATCACAATGCTCCATGACCATTGTCTCAAATGCTACATGTCTGTGAAATCACAAAGCTCCATGCCCCCTGTCATCACAAGTCTCCATGACTCTTGTCATCACAATGCTCCATGACCCTTGTCATCACAATGCTCCATGATCCTTGTAATCAAAATGCTCCTTGACCCTTTCTTCACAATGTTACAGTACCCCTTTCTTCACAATGCTCCATGCCGCTGGTCACCACAATGCTCCATGACTTCTGTCATCACAATGCTCCATGTCTCTTGTCATTAAAATGCTCCATGGCCCCTGTCATCACAATGCTGCATGATGCTTATAATCTCAATGCTCCATGGTCCTCGTCATCACAAATCTCCACGCATCTGTCATCACAATGCTCCATGACCCCTGTCATCCCAATGCTCCATAGCACTTTTCATCACAATGCTCCATGACCACTTTTATCACAATGTTCCATGACCACTTTAATCACAGTGCTCCATGACCACTTTCATCACAATGCCCCATGACCCCTGTAATCAAAATGCTCCATGGCCCTTGTCGCCACAATGCTCCAGGACCCGTCATCACAATTCTCCATGGCCCTTGTCATCACAATGCTCCATGGCGCTTGTCATCACAATGATCCAGAGCCTTAGTGCTTGAGTTGGGAGTAGTGTCATTGCCTCAGTTAGGGACACTGTCATTGCCTGAATTGGGAGTAGTGTCAGAGCCTTAGTTAGGGACAGCGCCAGGGCGAGTTGGGAGTAGTGCCAGTGCCTTAGTTAGGGACAGCACCAGTGCTTGCGTTGGGAATAGTGTCAGGGCCATAGTTAGGGACAGTGTCAGTGGCTGAGATGGGAATAGTGTCAGGGCCTTAGTTACGGACATTGTCAGTGCCTAAGTTGGGATTTTTGTCAGGGTCTTTATTATGGACAGTGTCAGGGCCTGAGTTAAGAGTAGTGTCAAGGCCTTAATTTGGAAGAGTGTCAGTGTCTCAGTTTGGAGTCGTGTCAGACCCTTAGTTAGGAACAGCCTCAGTGCCTGAGTTGGGAGTAGTGACGTGGCTTAAGTTATGGACAGTGTCAGGGACTGAGTTAAGAATAGTCTCAGGACCTTAGTTAGGGACAGTGTCAGTGACTGTGTTAGGAATAGTGTCAGCGCCTAAGTTAGGAGTAGTCTGAGACCGGTAGTTAGGAACAGTGTCAGGGCCTGAGTTGTGAGTAGTTTCAGGGCCTTAGTTAGAGAAAGTGTCAGTGCCGGGTTTGGGAGTTATGTCAGGGCCTTAGTTAGGGACAGTGTCAGTGCCTGAGTTGGGAGTAGTGTCAGGGCCTAGTTAGGGACAGGGTCAGTGCCTGAGTTGGGAGTAGTTTCAGGGCCTTAGTTAGAGAAAGTGTCAGTGCCGGAGTTGGGAGTTATGTCAGGCCCTTAGTTAGGGACAGTGTCAGTGCCTGAGTTGGGAGTAGTGTCAGGTCCTAGTTAGGGACAGGGTCAGTGCCTGAGTTGGGAGTAGTTTCAGGGCCTTAGTTAGAGAAAGTGTCAGTGCCAGAGTTGGGAGTTATGTCAGGGCCTTAGTTAGGGACAGTGTCAGGGCCTGAGTTGGGAGTAGTGTCAGGGCCTAGTTAGGGACAGTGTCAGTGCCTGAGTAGGAAGTAGTGTCAGGGCATTAGGGACAGTGTCAGTGGCTGCAATGGGAGTAGTGTCAGGGTCTTAGTTAGGGAGAGTGTCAGTGCCTGTGTTGGGAATAGTCTCAGGGTCTTTTCTGGGGACAGCATCAGGGCATGAGTTAAAAGTAGTGTCAAGGCCTTAGTTAGGGAGAGTGTCAATGCCTGTGTTGGGAGTAGTGTCAGAGACTTAGTAAGGGACACCGTCAGTGCCTGCGTTGGGAGTAGTGTCAGAGCCTTAGATAGGGACACCGTGAGTGCCTGCGTTGGGAGTAGTATCAGGCCCTTCGTTAGGGACAGTGTCAGGGTCTGAGGTAGAAGTAGTCTCAGGGCCTTAGTTAGGTAGCGTGTCAATGCCTAAGTAAGTAGTAGTGTGAGGGCCTTAGTTAGGGACAGTGTCAATGCCTGTGTTGGGAGTAGTTTCAGAGACTTAGTAAGGGACACCGTCAGTGCCTGCGTTGGGAGTAGTGTCAGAGCCTTAGTTAGGGACACCGTGAGTGCCTGCGTTGGGAGTAGTATCAGGCCCTTCGTTAGGGACAGTGTCAGGGTCTGAGGTAGAAGTAGTCTCAGGGCCTTAGTTAGGTAGCGTGTCAATGCCTAAGTAAGTAGTAGTGTGAGGGCCTTAGTTAGGGACAGTGTCAATGCCTGTGTTGGGAGTAGTGTCAGAGACTTAGTAAGGGACACCGCCAGTGCCTGCGTTGGGAGTAGTGTCAGAGCCTTAGTTAGGGACACCGTCAGTGCCTGCGTTGGGAGTAGTGTCAGGGCCTTACTTAGGGACAGCGTCAGTGCCTGAGTTAGGAGTAGTGTGATGGCCGTAGTTAGGGACACTCTCAGTGCCAGAGTTGGGGGTAGTGTCAGGCCTTTGTTAGGGACTGTGCCAGGGCGTGAGTTAAGAGTAGTGTCAAGTCCTTAGTTAGGGACAGTGTTAGTGCCTGAGTTGAGAGTAATGTCAAGACCTTAGTTAGGGACAATGTCAGTGCGTAGTTTGGGAGTACTGTCAGGGCCTTAGTTAGGGACAGTGTCAGTGCCTGAGTTGGGAGTACTGTCAGGGCGTATTTAGGGACAGTCTCAAAGCCTATTTTGGGAGTAGTGTCTCGGCCTTAGTTTGTGATATTATCAGCGCCTGAGTAAGGAGTAGTGTCCGGGCCTTAGTTAGGGACAGTGTCAGTTGCTTAGTTAGGAGTAGCGTCACGGCCTAAGTTCGGGCCAGTGTCAGTGCCTGAGTCAGGAGTAGAGTCAGGGCCTAAGTTAAGGACAGTGTCATTGCTTGAGATAGGAGTAGTGTCAGGGCCTTAGTTAGGGACATTGTCAGGGCATGATTTAGGAGTTGTTTTAGGGTGTGAGCTATGAATAATGTCAGGGCCTTAGTTAGTGACAGTGTCAGTGCTGAGTTTGGAGTAGTATCAGGGCCTTAGTTAGAGACAGTGTCAGGGCCTGAGTTAGGTGTACGTCAGGGCCTTAGTTAGGGACAGTGTCAGAGCCTGATTTAGGAGTAGTGTCAGAGGCTTTGTTAGGGACAGTGTCAGGGCCTGAGTTAAGAGTAGTGTCACAGCTTTAGTTAGGACCAGTGTCAGGGCCTTAGTTAAGTCCAACATCAGCGCCTATGATAGGAATCAGATCAGGACCTGTGTTCCAGGTAATGTCAGGGCCTTATTTAAGAACAGTGTCAGGGCCTGAGTCCTGACTTACTCCTTACTCTCCTCACTAAGGACTTTGGACACTACTGCTAATTCAGGCCCTGATAATGTCCCTAACTAAGGCCCTGACACTTTCCTTGGCTAAGGCCCTGAACGTCTCCTAAGTCAGGCCCTGATACTGTCCCTAACAATGGCCCTGACACTACACCTAACTGAGGCCCCAACATGATACCTAACAAAGGCTTTGTTGCTAGTCCAAACTAAAGCCCTAAAATTGGTCCTAAATAAGGCCTTGACACTAATCCTAACTCAGGCCCTAAAACTGTCCCTAACTAAGGCCCTGATAGTATGCCTAACTCAGGCCCTCATACGATTCCTAACAATGGCTCTGATGCTAGTCCAAACTAAGGCCCTGAAATTGGTCCTAAATAAGGCCTTGACACTAATCCTAACTCAGGCCCTAGCACTGTCCCTAACTAGGTCTCAGACAGTACACCTAAATCAGACCCTGACACTGTCCCTAAGCAAGGCCCTGACACTACTCCTAACTCAGTCCCTTACACTGTACCTAACAAAGTCTCTGATGCTAGGCCTAACTCAGGCCCTGAAACCGTCTGTAACTAAGGCCCTGCTGCCATCACTATCAAAAGTCCTGACATTATCCTGAGCTAATATCCTGACCTATGTCTTTCCAAGGTCCTGAAACTGTCCCAAAGTAAGCCCTGACGCTGTCCCTAAGTGAAGACCTGAGGCTGTCCCTAACTCAGGCCCTGAAGCTTTCCTGAACTGAAGCCTTGAAGCTGTGACTAATTCAGGCCCTGATCATGTACCTAACGAAGACCTTAATGCTGATCCAGCAAAGACGCTGATGCTGCTCCAAAGTCATGCCCTGACAGTGTGCCCAGCTAAGGGCCTGACGCTACGCCTCACTCAGGCCCTGTCGCTCTCCCTAAGTCAGGCCCTGACACTGTCACTAACTAAGGCCCTGACTCTACTCCTAATTCAGTCCCGAACATTGTGTCTAACAAAGGCTCTGATGCTAGTCGTAACTCAGGGCCTGACACTGTCTCTAACTAAGGGCTGCTGCCATCAACATCTAAAGTCCTGACATTATCCGGAGCTAATAACCTGACCCATGTCTTACCAAGGTCCTGAAACTGTCCCAAAGTAAGCCCTGACGCTGTCCCTAAGTGAGGCCCTGAAGCTTTCCCTACCTAACTCAGGCCTTGATGCTGTGACTAACTCAGACCCTGATCATGTCTTTAACTAAGACCCTAAGGCTGATCCAACAGAGGCCCTGATGCTGCTCCTAAGTCATGCCCCGATAGTGTCCCCCACTAAGTGTCTGATGCTAGGCCTCACTCAGACCCTATCGCTCTCCCTAAGTCAGGCTCTGATGCTGTCCCTACCTGAAGCCCTAACACTGGTTCTGAATAAGGTCCTGAGAGTCTCCATAACAAAGGTCTTCACACTTTGTCATTTCCTGACACTATCCCTAGATGTTAAACTGACACGGCCACTAGCTAATGTCCTGCCTCTTATGCTAACTGAAGTCCTTAGGCTGTGCCTACCTCAGGCACTGAATTTAGTCCCAAGACCATGAAACTGTCCCGAACTAAGGCCTAGATGCTCGCCCTACATCCGGCCCTGACACTGTCCCTAACTAAGGCCCTAACACTATTGCTAACTGAGGATCTGACACTGGACCTATCAGAGGCCCTCTACTCCTAACTAACGCCTTGAAACTTTCCCTAACGTAGGCGCTGCTACCATCAATATCTAAAGTCCTGACATGATCCTGAGCTAATATCCTGACCCATGTCTTACCAAGGTCCTGAAACTCTCCCAACGTTAGCCCTGACACTGTCCCTAAGTGAGGCCCTGAGGCTGTCCCTCACAGAGGTCCTGATAATGTCTTTAACTAAACTCTAATGCTGATCTTACAGAGACCCTTATGTTGATCCTATGTCATGCCCTGACGCTGTCCGTAGCTAAGGCCCTGACTCTAGGCATCACTCAGGCCCTGTCGCTCTCCCTACGTCAGGCTAAGACTCTGTCCCTACCTGAAGCCCTGACACTGGGCCTAAATTAGGCACTGATGCTCTAATTAGCTATGGTCTTGACACTATCCCTAGGTCATTTCCTGACACTATCCCTAGATCTTAACCTAAACTTGTCTTTAGCTATTGTCGAGCCTCTTATGCTAACTAAATCCCTGATGCTGTCTCTAACTAAGAGCCTGAAATTAGCCCCGAGGCCGTCAACCTGTCCCTAACTGAGGTTGGAGGCTCATCCTAACTGAGGCGCTGACACTGTCCCTAACTAAAGCCCTGACACTACACCTAACTCAGTCCCTGACACTGTACTTTACAAGGGCTCTGATGCTAGTCCTAACTCAGGCCCTGACACTGTCTCTAAGTAAGGCTCAGAATTTGCCCCTAATATAGGCCCTGCTGTCAGCAATAACTAAAAACTGGACACTAGCCTGAGTTAATATCCTGACATATTTCTAACCAAGGTCCTGACACTGTCCCTAAGAAAGCCCTGTCGCTGTCCCTGTGTTAAGAACTGAGGCTGTCCCTAACTCAGGCCCTGAAGCTTTCCCTAACTGAGGCCTAGAAGCTGTGACTAAGTCAGGCCCTGATCATATCTGTAACAAAGACGCTAAGGCTGATCCAACAGAGGCGCTGATTCTGTTCCTAAGTCATGCCCTGACAGTGTCCTCAGCTAAGGGCCTGACGCTAGGCCTCACTCAGGCCCTGTCGCTCTCCCTAAGTCAGGCTCTGATGCTGTCCCTACCTGAAGCCCTGACACTGGTTCTAAATAAGGATCTGATACTCTCAGTAACTAAGGTTTTGACACTATGCTTAGGTCCTTTCCTGACACTATCCCTAGACCATAACCTGACCCTGTCCCTAGCAAATGTCGTGCCTCTTATGCTAACTACAGCCCTGCTGCTGTCCTTAACTAAGGGCCTAAAATTACTCTCGAGGCTGTGACCCTGTCCGTACCTAAGGCCTCGATGTTCGTCCTAATTCAGGGCCTGACACTGTCCCTAACTAAGGCCCTGCTGCCGTCAATATCTAAAGTCCTGACACTATCCTGAGCTAATTTCTTGACCCATCTCTTACCAAGGTCCTGAAACTGTCCCTAAGGAAGCCCTGATGCTGTCTCCAAGTGAGGCCTTGAGGCTGTCCCTAACAGAGGCCCTGATAATATCTTTCACATAGCCCCTGAGGCTGATCCTACCGGGGCTCTTATGCTGCTCCTAAGTCATGCCCTGACACTGTCTCTAGCTAAGGCCCTGACGCTAGGCCTCACTCAGGCCCTGTCCCACTCCCTAAGTCAGGCTCTGACGCTGTTCCTACCCGAAGCCCTGACACTCACTGCTCCTAAATTAGGTCCTGATGTGCTAAGTAACTAAGGTCTTGACACTATCCCTAGGTCATTTCCTGACACTCTCCCTAGACCTTAACCTAACCTTCTCTTTAGCTAATGTCGAGATTAGCTAAAGAGATTCTTTAGAACGAGATTCTTTCATCTTCTGAATATAGTTTTCTTCAAAACATAATTTTTGTAGTGTTACTAACTTTAAACAAAATGTACTCAACTGCTGTGGAATATTCCTTCATAGGAGCGTGCATGGTTCACTTCTGCATCTGCTTGTGGTGGTGTTCAGGTTGCTTTCAGCTGTAGATCCCCTTATGCTAGCTAAATCCCTGATTCTGTCCCTAAATGAGGCCCTGAATTTAGGTCCGAGGCCGTGAACCTGTCCCTAACTGAGGCCTGGAGGCTCGTCCTAATGCAGGCCCTGACACTGTCCCCAACTAAGGCTCTGACACTACACCTAACTCAGTCACTGACACTGTACCTAACAAAGGCTCTGATGCTAGTCCTAACTTAGGCCCTGACACTGCCTCTAACTAAGGCCCTGCTGCCGTCAATATCTGAACACCTGATATTATCCTGAGCTAATAGCCTGACCCATGTCTTACCAAGGTCCTGAAACTTTCCCAAAGTAAGCCCTGACACTGCCCCTAAGTGAGGCCTTGAGGCTATCCCTAACGGAGGCCCTGATAATAGCTTTAACGAAGACCCTAATGCTGATCCTACAGAGGCCTTTATGCTGCTCCTAAGTCATGCCCTGATACTGTCCCTTACTCAGGCCCTAAAGATAGGCCTCACTTAGGCCCTGTTGCTGTACCTCAGTTAGGCTCTGACGCTGTCCGTACATCCAGCCCTGGCGCTGGTCCTGATTAAGGCGCTCACGCTGCTGCTAACTAAGGCCCTGATGCTCTCAATAACTAAGGTCTTCTCGTTAGCCCTTGGTCATCTCCTTGCACTATCTCTGGCCTGGGACCTGACTCTGTCCCGAGATAATCTCCTGCATCTTCTGCTAACTGAAACCCTAATGCTCTCCCTAACTAAGGCCCTGACTACTCCTAACTAAGGCCATGACACTGAATCTAACAAAGGCCCGGAATCTGTCCTTAATATAGGCCCTGCTGCCAGCAATAACTAAAATCCTGACACTCTCCTGAGCTAATATCCTGACTCATTTCTAACCAAGGTCCTGACACTGTCCCTAAGAAAGCCCTGTCACTGTCTTTAAGTGAAGACCTGAGGCTGTCTGTAACTCAGACCCTGAAGCTTTCCCTAACTGAGGCCTTGACGCTGTGACTAACTTGGGCTCCGGTCATGTCTTTAACTAAGAGCCTAAAGCTGATCCAACAGAGGCACTGATGCTGCTCCTAAGTCATTCCCTGACAGTGTCCCCAGCTAAGGGCCTGACATCAGGCCTCACTCAGGCCCTGTCGCTCTTCCTAAGTCAGGCCCTGATGCTGTGCCTACCTGAAGCCCTAACGCTGCTTCTGAATAAGTCCCTGAGAGTCTCAGTAACAAAGGTCTTCACACTCTCCTTAGGTCATTTCCTGACACGATTCCAAGCCTTTACCCTAAACCTGTCCCGAGCTAATGTCCTACCTCTTATGCTAACTGAAGACCTTATGCTGTGCCTAATTCAGGCACTGAATTTAGTCCCAAGGCCGCTAGACTGTCCCTAACTCGGCTCGATGCCCTTATCGTCACAATGTTCCATGACCACTGTCATCACAATGCTCCACGCCCTTGTCATCACAATGCTCCATAACCCCTGTCATCACAATGCTCCATGACTTTTGTCATCGCAATGCTACATGCCATTGTCATCACAATGCTCCATGCCCTTATCATCACAATGCTCCATGACCCCTTTCATCACAATGCTCCATGACCATTGTCTCAAATGCTACATGTCTGTGAAATCACAAAGCTCCATGCCCCCTGTCATCACAAGTCTCCATGACTCTTGTCATCACAATGCTCCATGACCCTTGTCATCACAATGCTCCATGATCCTTGTAATCAAAATGCTCCTTGACCCTTTCTTCACAATGTTACAGTACCCCTTTCTTCACAATGCTCCATGCCGCTGGTCACCACAATGCTCCATGACTTCTGTCATCACAATGCTCCATGTCTCTTGTCATTAAAATGCTCCATGGCCCCTGTCATCACAATGCTGCATGATGCTTATAATCTCAATGCTCCATGGTCCTCGTCATCACAAATCTCCACGCATCTGTCATCACAATGCTCCATGACCCCTGTCATCCCAATGCTCCATAGCACTTTTCATCACAATGCTCCATGACCACTTTTATCACAATGTTCCATGACCACTTTAATCACAGTGCTCCATGACCACTTTCATCACAATGCCCCATGACCCCTGTAATCAAAATGCTCCATGGCCCTTGTCGCCACAATGCTCCAGGACCCGTCATCACAATTCTCCATGGCCCTTGTCATCACAATGCTCCATGGCGCTTGTCATCACAATGATCCAGAGCCTTAGTGCTTGAGTTGGGAGCAGTGTCATTGCCTCAGTTAGGGACACTGTCATTGCCTGAATTGGGAGTAGTGTCAGAGCCTTAGTTAGGGACAGCGCCAGGGCGAGTTGGGAGTAGTGCCAGTGCCTTAGTTAGGGACAGCACCAGTGCTTGCGTTGGGAATAGTGTCAGGGCCATAGTTAGGGACAGTGTCAGTGGCTGAGATGGGAATAGTGTCAGGGCCTTAGTTACGGACATTGTCAGTGCCTAAGTTGGGATTTTTGTCAGGGTCTTTATTATGGACAGTGTCAGGGCCTGAGTTAAGAGTAGTGTCAAGGCCTTAATTTGGAAGAGTGTCAGTGTCTCAGTTTGGAGTCGTGTCAGACCCTTAGTTAGGAACAGCCTCAGTGCCTGAGTTGGGAGTAGTGACGTGGCTTAAGTTATGGACAGTGTCAGGGACTGAGTTAAGAATAGTCTCAGGACCTTAGTTAGGGACAGTGTCAGTGACTGTGTTAGGAATAGTGTCAGCGCCTAAGTTAGGAGTAGTCTGAGACCGGTAGTTAGGAACAGTGTCAGGGCCTGAGTTGTGAGTAGTTTCAGGGCCTTAGTTAGAGAAAGTGTCAGTGCCGGGTTTGGCAGTTATGTCAGGGCCTTAGTTAGGGACAGTGTCAGTGCCTGAGTTGGGAGTAGTGTCAGGGCCTAGTTAGGGACAGGGTCAGTGCCTGAGTTGGGAGTAGTTTCAGGGCCTTAGTTAGAGAAAGTGTCAGTGCCGGAGTTGGGAGTTATGTCAGGGCCTTAGTTAGGGACAGTGTCAGGGCCTGAGTTGGGAGTAGTGTCAGGGCCTAGTAAGGGACAGTGTCAGTGCCTGAGTAGGAAGTAGTGTCAGGGCATTAGGGACAGTGTCAGTGGCTGCAATGGGAGTAGTGTCAGGGTCTTAGTTAGGGAGAGTGTCAGTGCCTGTGTTGGGAATAGTCTCAGGGTCTTTTCTGGGGACAGCATCAGGGCATGAGTTAAAAGTAGTGTCAAGGCCTTAGTTAGGGAGAGTGTCAATGCCTGTGTTGGGAGTAGTGTCAGAGACTTAGTAAGGGACACCGTCAGTGCCTGCGTTGGGAGTAGTATCAGGCCCTTCGTTAGGGACAGTGTCAGGGTCTGAGGTAGAAGTAGTCTCAGGGCCTTAGTTAGGTAGCGTGTCAATGCCTAAGTAAGTAGTAGTGTGAGAGCCTTAGTTAGGGACAGTGTCAATGCCTGTGTTGGGAGTAGTTTCAGAGACTTAGTAAGGGACACCGTCAGTGCCTGCGTTGGGAGTAGTGTCAGAGCCTTAGTTAGGGACACCGTCAGTGCCTGCGTTGGGAGTAGTGTCAGGGCCTTACTTAGGGACAGCGTCAGTGCCTGAGTTAGGAGTAGTGTGATGGCCGTAGTTAGGGACACTCTCAGTGCCAGAGTTGGGGGTAGTGTCAGGCCTTTGTTAGGGACTGTGCCAGGGCCTGAGTTAAGAGTAGTGTCAAGTCCTTAGTTAGGGACAGTGTTAGTGCCTGAGTTGAGAGTAATGTCAAGACCTTAGTTAGGGACAATGTCAGTGCGTAGTTTGGGAGTACTGTCAGGGCCTTAGTTAGGGACAGTGTCAGTGCCTGAGTTGGGAGTACTGTCAGGGCGTATTTAGGGACAGTCTCAATGCCTATTTTGGGAGTAGTGTCACGGCCTTAGTTAGTGATATTATCAGTGCCTGAGTAAGGAGTAGTGTCCGGGCCTTAGTTAGGGACAGTGTCAGTTGCTTAGTTAGGAGTAGCGTCACGGCCTAAGTTCGGGCCAGTGTCAGTGCCTGAGTCAGGAGTAGAGTCAGGGCCTAAGTTAAGGACAGTGTCATTGCTTGAGATAGGAGTAGTGTCAGGGCCTTAGTTAGGGACATTGTCAGGGCATGATTTAGGAGTTGTTTTAGGGTGTGAGCTATGAATAATGTCAGGGCCTTAGTTAGTGACAGTGTCAGTGCTGAGTTTGGAGTAGTATCAGGGCCTTAGTTAGAGACAGTGTCAGGGCCTGAGTTAGGTGTACGTCAGGGCCTTAGTTAGGGACAGTGTCAGAGCCTGATTTAGGAGTAGTGTCAGAGGCTTTGTTAGGGACAGTGTCAGGGCCTGAGTTAAGAGTAGTGTCACAGCTTTAGTTAGGACCAGTGTCAGGGCCTTAGTTAAGTCCAACATCAGCGCCTATGATAGGAATCAGATCAGGACCTGTGTTCCAGGTAATGTCAGGGCCTTATTTAAGAACAGTGTCAGGGCCTGAGTCCTGACTTACTCCTTACTCTCCTCACTAAGGACTTTGGACACTACTGCTAATTCAGGCCCTGATAATGTCCCTAACTAAGGCCCTGACACTTTCCTTGGCTAAGGCCCTGAACTTCTCCTAAGTCAGGCCCTGATACTGTCCCTAACAATGGCCCTGACACTACACCTAACTGAGGCCCCGACATGATACCTAACAAAGGCTTTGTTGCTAGTCCAAACTAAAGCCCTAAAATTGGTCCTAAATAAGGCCTTGACACTAATCCTAACTCAGGCCCTAAAACTGTCCCTAACTAAGGCCCTGATAGTATGCCTAACTCAGGCCCTCATACGATTCCTAACAATGGCTCTGATGCTAGTCCAAACTAAGGCCCTGAAATTGGTCCTAAATAAGGCCTTGACACTAATCCTAACTCAGGCCCTAGCACTGTCCCTAACTAGGTCTCAGACAGTACACCTAAATCAGACCCTGACACTGTCCCTAAGCAAGGCCCTGACACTACTCCTAACTCAGTCCCTTACACTGTACCTAACAAAGTCTCTGATGCTAGGCCTAACTCAGGCCCTGAAACCGTCTGTAACTAAGGCCCTGCTGCCATCACTATCAAAAGTCCTGACATTATCCTGAGCTAATATCCTGACCTATGTCTTTCCAAGGTCCTGAAACTGTCCCAAAGTAAGCCCTGACGCTGTCCCTAAGTGAAGACCTGAGGCTGTCCCTAACTCAGGCCCTGAAGCTTTCCTGAACTGAAGCCTTGAAGCTGTGACTAATTCAGGCCCTGATCATGTACCTAACGAAGACCTTAATGCTGATCCAGCAAAGACGCTGATGCTGCTCCAAAGTCATGCCCTGACAGTGTGCCCAGCTAAGGGCCTGACGCTACGCCTCACTCAGGCCCTGTCGCTCTCCCTAAGTCAGGCCCTGACACTGTCACTAACTAAGGCCCTGACTCTACTCCTAATTCAGTCCCGAACATTGTGTCTAACAAAGGCTCTGATGCTAGTCGTAACTCAGGGCCTGACACTGTCTCTAACTAAGGGCTGCTGCCATCAACATCTAAAGTCCTGACATTATCCGGAGCTAATAACCTGACCCATGTCTTACCAAGGTCCTGAAACTGTCCCAAAGTAAGCCCTGACGCTGTCCCTAAGTGAGGCCCTGAAGCTTTCCCTACCTAACTCAGGCCTTGATGCTGTGACTAACTCAGACCCTGATCATGTCTTTAACTAAGACCCTAAGGCTGATCCAACAGAGGCCCTGATGCTGCTCCTAAGTCATGCCCCGATAGTGTCCCCCACTAAGTGTCTGATGCTAGGCCTCACTCAGACCCTATCGCTCTCCCTAAGTCAGGCTCTGATGCTGTCCCTACCTGAAGCCCTAACACTGGTTCTGAATAAGGTCCTGAGAGTCTCCATAACAAAGGTCTTCACACTTTGTCATTTCCTGACACTATCCCTAGATGTTAAACTGACACGGCCACTAGCTAATGTCCTGCCTCTTATGCTAACTGAAGTCCTTAGGCTGTGCCTACCTCAGGCACTGAATTTAGTCCCAAGACCATGAAACTGTCCCGAACTAAGGCCTAGATGCTCGCCCTACATCCGGCCCTGACACTGTCCCTAACTAAGGCCCTAACACTATTGCTAACTGAGGATCTGACACTGGACCTATCAGAGGCCCTCTACTCCTAACTAACGCCTTGAAACTTTCCCTAACGTAGGCGCTGCTACCATCAATATCTAAAGTCCTGACATTATCCTGAGCTAATATCCTGACCCATGTCTTACCAAGGTCCTGAAACTCTCCCAACGTTAGCCCTGACACTGTCCCTAAGTGAGGCCCTGAGGCTGTCCCTCACAGAGGTCCTGATAATGTCTTTAACTAAACTCTAATGCTGATCTTACAGAGACCCTTATGTTGATCCTATGTCATGCCCTGACGCTGTCCGTAGCTAAGGCCCTGACTCTAGGCATCACTCAGGCCCTGTCGCTCTCCCTACGTCAGGCTAAGACTCTGTCCCTACCTGAAGCCCTGACACTGGGCCTAAATTAGGCACTGATGCTCTAATTAGCTATGGTCTTGACACTATCCCTAGGTCATTTCCTGACACTATCCCTAGATCTTAACCTAAACTTGTCTTTAGCTATTGTCGAGCCTCTTATGCTAACTAAATCCCTGATGCTGTCTCTAACTAAGAGCCTGAAATTAGCCCCGAGGCCGTCAACCTGTCCCTAACTGAGGTTGGAGGCTCATCCTAACTGAGGCGCTGACACTGTCCCTAACTAAAGCCCTGACACTACACCTAACTCAGTCCCTGACACTGTACTTTACAAGGGCTCTGATGCTAGTCCTAACTCAGGCCCTGACACTGTCTCTAAGTAAGGCTCAGAATTTGCCCCTAATATAGGCCCTGCTGTCAGCAATAACTAAAAACTGGACACTAGCCTGAGTTAATATCCTGACATATTTCTAACCAAGGTCCTGACACTGTCCCTAAGAAAGCCCTGTCGCTGTCCCTGTGTTAAGAACTGAGGCTGTCCCTAACTCAGGCCCTGAAGCTTTCCCTAACTGAGGCCTAGAAGCTGTGACTAAGTCAGGCCCTGATCATATCTGTAACAAAGACGCTAAGGCTGATCCAACAGAGGCGCTGATTCTGTTCCTAAGTCGTGCCCTGACAGTGTCCTCAGCTAAGGGCCTGACGCTAGGCCTCACTCAGGCCCTGTCGCTCTCCCTAAGTCAGGCTCTGATGCTGTCCCTACCTGAAGCCCTGACACTGGTTCTAAATAAGGATCTGATACTCTCAGTAACTAAGGTTTTGACACTATGCTTAGGTCCTTTCCTGACACTATCCCTAGACCATAACCTGACCCTGTCCCTAGCAAATGTCGTGCCTCTTATGCTAACTACAGCCCTGCTGCTGTCCTTAACTAAGGGCCTAAAATTACTCTCGAGGCTGTGACCCTGTCCGTACCTAAGGCCTCGATGTTCGTCCTAATTCAGGGCCTGACACTGTCCCTAACTAAGGCCCTGCTGCCGTCAATATCTAAAGTCCTGACACTATCCTGAGCTAATTTCTTGACCCATCTCTTACCAAGGTCCTGAAACTGTCCCTAAGGAAGCCCTGATGCTGTCTCCAAGTGAGGCCTTGAGGCTGTCCCTAACAGAGGCCCTGATAATATCTTTCACATAGCCCCTGAGGCTGATCCTACCGGGGCTCTTATGCTGCTCCTAAGTCATGCCCTGACACTGTCTCTAGCTAAGGCCCTGACGCTAGGCCTCACTCAGGCCCTGTCCCACTCCCTAAGTCAGGCTCTGACGCTGTTCCTACCCGAAGCCCTGACACTCACTGCTCCTAAATTAGGTCCTGATGTGCTAAGTAACTAAGGTCTTGACACTATCCCTAGGTCATTTCCTGACACTCTCCCTAGACCTTAACCTAACCTTCTCTTTAGCTAATGTCGAGATTAGCTAAAGAGATTCTTTAGAACGAGATTCTTTCATCTTCTGAATATAGTTTTCTTCAAAACATAATTTTTGTAGTGTTACTAACTTTAAACACAATGTACTCAACTGCTGTGGAATATTCCTTCATAGGAGCGTGCATGGTTCACTTCTGCATCTGCTTGTGGTGGTGTTCAGGTTGCTTTCAGCTGTAGATCCCCTTATGCTAGCTAAATCCCTGATTCTGTCCCTAAATGAGGCCCTGAATTTAGGTCCGAGGCCGTGAACCTGTCCCTAACTGAGGCCTGGAGGCTCGTCCTAATGCAGGCCCTGACACTGTCCCCAACTAAGGCTCTGACACTACACCTAACTCAGTCACTGACACTGTACCTAACAAAGGCTCTGATGCTAGTCCTAACTTAGGCCCTGACACTGCCTCTAACTAAGGCCCTGCTGCCGTCAATATCTGAACACCTGATATTATCCTGAGCTAATAGCCTGACCCATGTCTTACCAAGGTCCTGAAACTTTCCCAAAGTAAGCCCTGACGCTGCCCCTAAGTGAGGCCTTGAGGCTATCCCTAACGGAGGCCCTGATAATAGCTTTAACGAAGACCCTAATGCTGATCCTACAGAGGCCTTTATGCTGCTCCTAAGTCATGCCCTGATACTGTCCCTTACTCAGGCCCTAAAGATAGGCCTCACTTAGGCCCTGTTGCTGTACCTCAGTTAGGCTCTGACGCTGTCCGTACATCCAGCCCTGGCGCTGGTCCTGATTAAGGCGCTCACGCTGCTGCTAACTAAGGCCCTGATGCTCTCAATAACTAAGGTCTTCTCGTTAGCCCTTGGTCATCTCCTTGCACTATCTCTGGCCTGGGACCTGACTCTGTCCCGAGATAATCTCCTGCATCTTCTGCTAACTGAAACCCTAATGCTCTCCCTAACTAAGGCCCTGACTACTCCTAACTAAGGCCATGACACTGAATCTAACAAAGGCCCGGAATCTGTCCTTAATATAGGCCCTGCTGCCAGCAATAACTAAAATCCTGACACTCTCCTGAGCTAATATCCTGACTCATTTCTAACCAAGGTCCTGACACTGTCCCTAAGAAAGCCCTGTCGCTGTCTTTAAGTGAAGACCTGAGGCTGTCTGTAACTCAGACCCTGAAGCTTTCCCTAACTGAGGCCTTGACGCTGTGACTAACTTGGGCTCCGGTCATGTCTTTAACTAAGAGCCTAAAGCTGATCCAACAGAGGCACTGATGCTGCTCCTAAGTCATTCCCTGACAGTGTCCCCAGCTAAGGGCCTGACATCAGGCCTCACTCAGGCCCTGTCGCTCTTCCTAAGTCAGGCCCTGATGCTGTGCCTACCTGAAGCCCTAACGCTGCTTCTGAATAAGTCCCTGAGAGTCTCAGTAACAAAGGTCTTCACACTCTCCTTAGGTCATTTCCTGACACGATTCCAAGCCTTTACCCTAAACCTGTCCCGAGCTAATGTCCTACCTCTTATGCTAACTGAAGACCTTATGCTGTGCCTAATTCAGGCACTGAATTTAGTCCCAAGGCCGCTAGACTGTCCCTAACTCGGCTCGATGCCCTTATCGTCACAATGTTCCATGACCACTGTCATCACAATGCTCCACGCCCTTGTCATCACAATGCTCCATAACCCCTGTCATCACAATGCTCCATGACTTTTGTCATCGCAATGCTACATGCCATTGTCATCACAATGCTCCATGCCCTTATCATCACAATGCTCCATGACCCCTTTCATCACAATGCTCCATGACCATTGTCTCAAATGCTACATGTCTGTGAAATCACAAAGCTCCATGCCCCCTGTCATCACAAGTCTCCATGCCTCTTGTCATCACAATGCTCCATGACCCTTGTCATCACAATGCTCCATGATCCTTGTAATCAAAATGCTCCTTGACCCTTTCTTCACAATGTTACAGTACCCCTTTCTTCACAATGCTCCATGCCGCTGGTCACCACAATGCTCCATGACTTCTGTCATCACAATGCTCCATGTCTCTTGTCATTAAAATGCTCCATGGCCCCTGTCATCACAATGCTGCATGATGCTTATAATCTCAATGCTCCATGGTCCTCGTCATCACAAATCTCCACGCATCTGTCATCACAATGCTCCATGACCCCTGTCATCCCAATGCTCCATAGCACTTTTCATCACAATGCTCCATGACCACTTTTATCACAATGTTCCATGACCACTTTAATCACAGTGCTCCATGACCACTTTCATCACAATGCCCCATGACCCCTGTAATCAAAATGCTCCATGGCCCTTGTCGCCACAATGCTCCAGGACCCGTCATCACAATTCTCCATGGCCCTTGTCATCACAATGCTCCATGGCGCTTGTCATCACAATGATCCAGAGCCTTAGTGCTTGAGTTGGGAGTAGTGTCATTGCCTCAGTTAGGGACACTGTCATTGCCTGAATTGGGAGTAGTGTCAGAGCCTTAGTTAGGGACAGCGCCAGGGCGAGTTGGGAGTAGTGCCAGTGCCTTAGTTAGGGACAGCACCAGTGCTTGCGTTGGGAATAGTGTCAGGGCCATAGTTAGGGACAGTGTCAGTGGCTGAGATGGGAATAGTGTCAGGGCCTTAGTTACGGACATTGTCAGTGCCTAAGTTGGGATTTTTGTCAGGGTCTTTATTATGGACAGTGTCAGGGCCTGAGTTAAGAGTAGTGTCAAGGCCTTAATTTGGAAGAGTGTCAGTGTCTCAGTTTGGAGTCGTGTCAGACCCTTAGTTAGGAACAGCCTCAGTGCCTGAGTTGGGAGTAGTGACGTGGCTTAAGTTATGGACAGTGTCAGGGACTGAGTTAAGAATAGTCTCAGGACCTTAGTTAGGGACAGTGTCAGTGACTGTGTTAGGAATAGTGTCAGCGCCTAAGTTAGGAGTAGTCTGAGACCGGTAGTTAGGAACAGTGTCAGGGCCTGAGTTGTGAGTAGTTTCAGGGCCTTAGTTAGAGAAAGTGTCAGTGCCGGGTTTGGCAGTTATGTCAGGGCCTTAGTTAGGGACAGTGTCAGTGCCTGAGTTGGGAGTAGTGTCAGGGCCTAGTTAGGGACAGGGTCAGTGCCTGAGTTGGGAGTAGTTTCAGGGCCTTAGTTAGAGAAAGTGTCAGTGCCGGAGTTGGGAGTTATGTCAGGGCCTTAGTTAGGGACAGTGTCAGGGCCTGAGTTGGGAGTAGTGTCAGGGCCTAGTAAGGGACAGTGTCAGTGCCTGAGTAGGAAGTAGTGTCAGGGCATTAGGGACAGTGTCAGTGGCTGCAATGGGAGTAGTGTCAGGGTCTTAGTTAGGGAGAGTGTCAGTGCCTGTGTTGGGAATAGTCTCAGGGTCTTTTCTGGGGACAGCATCAGGGCATGAGTTAAAAGTAGTGTCAAGACCTTAGTGAGGGAGAGTGTCAGTGCCTGTGTTGGGAGTAGTATCAGGCCCTTCGTTAGGGACAGTGTCAGGGTCTGAGGTAGAAGTAGTCTCAGGGCCTTATTTAGGTAGCGTGTCAATGCCTAAGTAAGTAGTAGTGTGAGGGCCTTAGTTAGGGACAGTGTCAATGCCTGTGTTGGGAGTAGTGTCAGAGACTTAGTAAGGGACACCGTCAGTGCCTGCGTTGGGAGTAGTGTCAGAGCCTTAGTTAGGGACAGTGTCAGGGTCTGAGGTAGAAGTAGTCTCAGGGCCTTAGTTAGGTAGCGTGTCAATGCATAAGTAAGTAGTAGTGTGAGGGCCTTAGTTAGGGACAGTGTCAATGCCTGTGTTGGGAGTAGTGTCAGAGACTTAGTAAGGGACACCGTCAGTGCCTGCGTTGGGAGTAGTATCAGGCCCTTCGTTAGGGACAGTGTCAGGGTCTGAGGTAGAAGTAGTCTCAGGGCCTTAGTTAGGTAGCGTGTCAATGCCTATGTAAGTAGTAATGTGAGGGCCTTAGTTAGGGACAGTGTCAATGCCTGTGTTGGGAGTAGTGTCAGAGACTTAGTAAGGGACACCGTCAGTGCCTGCGTTGGGAGTAGTGTCAGAGCCTTAGTTAGGGACACCGTCAGTGCCTGCGTTGGGAGTAGTGTCAGGGCCTTACTTAGGGACAGCGTCAGTGCCTGAGTTAGGAGTAGTGTGATGGCCGTAGTTAGGGACACTCTCAGTGCCAGAGTTGGGGGTAGTGTCAGGCCTTTGTTAGGGACTGTGCCAGGGCCTGAGTTAAGAGTAGTGTCAAGTCCTTAGTTAGGGACAGTGTTAGTGCCTGAGTTGAGAGTAATGTCAAGACCTTAGTTAGGGACAATGTCAGTGCGTAGTTTGGGAGTACTGTCAGGGCCTTAGTTAGGAACAGTGTCAGTGCCTGAGTTGGGAGTACTGTCAGGGCGTATTTAGGGACAGTCTCAATGCCTATTTTGGGAGTAGTGTCACGGCCTTAGTTAGTGATATTATCAGTGCCTGAGTAAGGAGTAGTGTCCGGGCCTTAGTTAGGGACAGTGTCAGTTGCTTAGTTAGGAGTAGCGTCACGAACTAATTTAGGGCCAGTGTCAGTGCCTGAGTCAGGAGTAGAGTCAAGGCCTAAGTTAAGGACAGTGTCATTGCTTGAGATAGGAGTAGTGTCAGGGCCTTAGTTAGGGACATTGTCAGGGCATGATTTAGGAGATGTGTTAGGGCGTGAGCTATGAAGAGTGTCAGGGCCTTAGTTAGTGACAGTGTCAGTGCTGAGTTTGGAGTAGTATCAGGGCCTTAGTTAGAGACAGTGTCAGGGCCTGAGTTAGGTGTACGTCAGGGCCTTAGTTAGGGACAGTGTCAGAGCCTGATTTAGGAGTAGTGTCAGAGGCTTTGTTAGGGACAGTGTCAGGGCCTGAGTTAAGAGTAGTGTCACAGCTTTAGTTAGGACCAGTGTCAGGGCCTTAGTTAAGTCCAACATCAGCGCCTATGATAGGAATCAGATCAGGACCTGTGTTCCAGGTAATGTCAGGGCCTTATTTAAGAACAGTGTCAGGGCCTGAGTCCTGACTTACTCCTTACTCTCCTCACTAAGGACTTTGGACACTACTGCTAATTCAGGCCCTGATAATGTCCCTAACTAAGGCCTTGACACTTTCCTTGGCTAAGGCCCTGAACTTCTCCTAAGTCAGGCCCTGATACTGTCCCTAACAATGGCCCTGACACTACACCTAACTAAGGCCCCGACATGATACCTAACAAAGGCTTTGTTGCTAGTCCAAACTAAAGCCCTAAAATTGGTCCTAAATAAGGCCTTGACACTAATCCTAACTCAGGCCCTAAAACTGTCCCTAACTAAGGCCCTGATAGTATGCCTAACTCAGGCCCTCATACGATTCCTAACAATGGCTCTGATGCTAGTCCAAACTAAGGCCCTGAAATTGGTCCTAAATAAGGCCTTGACACTAATCCTAACTCAGGCCCTAGCACTGTCCCTAACTAGGTCTCAGACAGTACACCTAAATCAGACCCTGACACTGTCCCTAAGTGAGGCCCTGAGGCTGTCCCTCACAGAGGTCCTGATAATGTCTTTAACTAAACTCTAATGCTGATCTTACAGAGACCCTTATGTTGATCCTATGTCATGCCCTGACGCTGTCCGTAGCTAAGGCCCTGACTCTAGGCATCACTCAGGCCCTGTCGCTCTCCCTACGTCAGGCTAAGACTCTGTCCCTACCTGAAGCCCTGACACTGGGCCTAAATTAGGCACTGATGCTCTAATTAGCTATGGTCTTGACACTATCCCTAGGTCATTTCCTGACACTATCCCTAGATCTTAACCTAAACTTGTCTTTAGCTATTGTCGAGCCTCTTATGCTAACTAAATCCCTGATGCTGTCTCTAACTAAGAGCCTGAAATTAGTCCCGAGGCCGTCAACCTGTCCCTAACTGAGGTTGGAGGCTCATCCTAACTGAGGCGCTGACACTGTCCCTAACTAAAGCCCTGACACTACACCTAACTCAGTCCCTGACACTGTACTTTACAAGGGCTCTGATGCTAGTCCTAACTCAGGTCCTGACACTGTCTCTAAGTAAGGCTCAGAATTTGCCCCTAATATAGGCCCTGCTGTCAGCAATAACTAAAAACTGGACACTAGCCTGAGTTAATATCCTGACATATTTCTAACCAAGGTCCTGACACTGTCCCTAAGAAAGCCCTGTCGCTGTCCCTGTGTTAAGAACTGAGGCTGTCCCTAACTCAGGCCCTGAAGCTTTCCCTAACTGAGGCCTAGAAGCTGTGACTAAGTCAGGCCCTGATCATATCTGTAACAAAGACGCTAAGGCTGATCCAACAGAGGCGCTGATTCTGTTCCTAAGTCATGCCCTGACAGTGTCCTCAGCTAAGGGCCTGACGCTAGGCCTCACTCAGGCCCTGTCGCTCTCCCTAAGTCAGGCTCTGATGCTGTCCCTACCTGAAGCCCTGACACTGGTTCTAAATAAGGATCTGATACTCTCAGTAACTAAAGTTTTGACACTATGCTTAGGTCCTTTCCTGACACTATCCCTAGACCATAACCTGACCCTGTCCCTAGCAAATGTCGTGCCTCTTATGCTAACTACAGCCCTGCTGCTGTCCTTAACTAAGGGCCTAAAATTACTCTCGAGGCTGTGACCCTGTCCGTACCTAAGGCCTCGATGTTCGTCCTAATTCAGGGCCTGACACTGTCCCTAACTAAGGCCCTGCTGCCGTCAATATCTAAAGTCCTGACACTATCCTGAGCTAATTTCTTGACCCATCTCTTACCAAGGTCCTGAAACTGTCCCTAAGGAAGCCCTGATGCTGTCTCCAAGTGAGGCCTTGAGGCTGTCCCTAACAGAGGCCCTGATAATATCTTTCACATAGCCCCTGAGGCTGATCCTACCGGGGCTCTTATGCTGCTCCTAAGTCATGCCCTGACACTGTCTCTAGCTAAGGCCCTGACGCTAGGCCTCACTCAGGCCCTGTCCCACTCCCTAAGTCAGGCTCTGACGCTGTTCCTACCCGAAGCCCTGACACTCACTGCTCCTAAATTAGGTCCTGATGTGCTAAGTAACTAAGGTCTTGACACTATCCCTAGGTCATTTCCTGACACTCTCCCTAGACCTTAACCTAACCTTCTCTTTAGCTAATGTCGAGATTAGCTAAAGAGATTCTTTAGAACGAGATTCTTTCATCTTCTGAATATAGTTTTCTTCAAAACATAATTTTTGTAGTGTTACTAACTTTAAACAAAATGTACTCAACTGCTGTGGAATATTCCTTCATAGGAGCGTGCATGGTTCACTTCTGCATCTGCTTGTGGTGGTGTTCAGGTTGCTTTCAGCTGTAGATCCCCTTATGCTAGCTAAATCCCTGATTCTGTCCCTAAATGAGGCCCTGAATTTAGGTCCGAGGCCGTGAACCTGTCCCTAACTGAGGCCTGGAGGCTCGTCCTAATGCAGGCCCTGACACTGTCCCCAACTAAGGCTCTGACACTACACCTAACTCAGTCACTGACACTGTACCTAACAAAGGCTCTGATGCTAGTCCTAACTTAGGCCCTGACACTGCCTCTAACTAAGGCCCTGCTGCCGTCAATATCTGAACACCTGATATTATCCTGAGCTAATAGCCTGACCCATGTCTTACCAAGGTCCTGAAACTTTCCCAAAGTAAGCCCTGACGCTGCCCCTAAGTGAGGCCTTGAGGCTATCCCTAACGGAGGCCCTGCTAATAGCTTTAACGAAGACCCTAATGCTGATCCTACAGAGGCCTTTATGCTGCTCCTAAGTCATGCCCTGATACTGTCCCTTACTCAGGCCCTAAAGATAGGCCTCACTTAGGCCCTGTTGCTGTACCTCAGTTAGGCTCTGACGCTGTCCGTACATCCAGCCCTGGCGCTGGTCCTGATTAAGGCGCTCACGCTGCTGCTAACTAAGGCCCTGATGCTCTCAATAACTAAGGTCTTCTCGTTAGCCCTTGGTCATCTCCTTGCACTATCTCTGGCCTGGGACCTGACTCTGTCCCGAGATAATCTCCTGCATCTTCTGCTAACTGAAACCCTAATGCTCTCCCTAACTAAGGCCCTGACTACTCCTAACTAAGGCCATGACACTGAATCTAACAAAGGCCCGGAATCTGTCCTTAATATAGGCCCTGCTGCCAGCAATAACTAAAATCCTGACACTCTCCTGAGCTAATATCCTGACTCATTTCTAACCAAGGTCCTGACACTGTCCCTAAGAAAGCCCTGTCGCTGTCTTTAAGTGAAGACCTGAGGCTGTCTGTAACTCAGACCCTGAAGCTTTCCCTAACTGAGGCCTTGACGCTGTGACTAACTTGGGCTCCGGTCATGTCTTTAACTAAGAGCCTAAAGCTGATCTAACAAAGGCACTGATGCTGCTCCTAAGTCATTCCCTGACAGTGTCCCCAGCTAAGGGCCTGACATCAGGCCTCACTCAGGCCCTGTCGCTCTTCCTAAGTCAGGCCCTGATGCTGTGCCTACCTGAAGCCCTAACGCTGCTTCTGAATAAGTCCCTGAGAGTCTCAGTAACAAAGGTCTTCACACTCTCCTTAGGTCATTTCCTGACACGATTCCAAGCCTTTACCCTAACCCTGTCCCGAACTAATGTCCTACATCTTATGCTAACTAAAGACCTTATGCTGTGCCTAATTCAGGCACTGAATTTAGTCCCAAGGCCGCTAGACTGTCCCTAACTCGGCTCGATGCCCTTATCGTCACAATGTTCCATGACCACTGTCATCACAATGCTCCACGCCCTTGTCATCACAATGCTCCATAACCCCTGTCATCACAATGCTCCATGACTTTTGTCATCGCAATGCTACATGCCATTGTCATCACAATGCTCCATGCCCTTATCATCACAATGCTCCATGACCCCTTTCATCACAATGCTCCATGACCATTGTCTCAAATGCTACATGTCTGTGAAATCACAAAGCTCCATGCCCCCTGTCATCACAAGTCTCCATGACTCTTGTCATCACAATGCTCCATGACCCTTGTCATCACAATGCTCCATGATCCTTGTAATCAAAATGCTCCTTGACCCTTTCTTCACAATGTTACAGTACCCCTTTCTTCACAATGCTCCATGCCGCTGGTCACCACAATGCTCCATGACTTCTGTCATCACAATGCTCCATGTCTCTTGTCATTAAAATGCTCCATGGCCCCTGTCATCACAATGCTGCATGATGCTTATAATCTCAATGCTCCATGGTCCTCGTCATCACAAATCTCCACGCATTTGTCATCACAATGCTCCATGACCCCTGTCATCCCAATGCTCCATAGCACTTTTCATCACAATGCTCCATGACCACTTTTATCACAATGTTCCATGACCACTTTAATCACAGTGCTCCATGACCACTTTCATCACAATGCCCCATGACCCCTGTAATCAAAATGCTCCATGGCCCTTGTCGCCACAATGCTCCAGGACCCGTCATCACAATTCTCCATGGCCCTTGTCATCACAATGCTCCATGGCGCTTGTCATCACAATGATCCAGAGCCTTAGTGCTTGAGTTGGGAGTAGTGTCATTGCCTCAGTTAGGGACACTGTCATTGCCTGAATTGGGAGTAGTGTCAGAGCCTTAGTTAGGGACAGCGCCAGGGCGAGTTGGGAGTAGTGCCAGTGCCTTAGTTAGGGACAGCACCAGTGCTTGCGTTGGGAATAGTGTCAGGGCCATAGTTAGGGACAGTGTCAGTGGCTGAGATGGGAATAGTGTCAGGGCCTTAGTTACGGACATTGTCAGTGCCTAAGTTGGGATTTTTGTCAGGGTCTTTATTATGGACAGTGTCAGGGCCTGAGTTAAGAGTAGTGTCAAGGCCTTAATTTGGAAGAGTGTCAGTGTCTCAGTTTGGAGTCGTGTCAGACCCTTAGTTAGGAACAGCCTCAGTGCCTGAGTTGGGAGTAGTGACGTGGCTTAAGTTATGGACAGTGTCAGGGACTGAGTTAAGAATAGTCTCAGGACCTTAGTTAGGGACAGTGTCAGTGACTGTGTTAGGAATAGTGTCAGCGCCTAAGTTAGGAGTAGTCTGAGACCGGTAGTTAGGAACAGTGTCAGGGCCTGAGTTGTGAGTAGTTTCAGGGCCTTAGTTAGAGAAAGTGTCAGTGCCGGGTTTGGCAGTTATGTCAGGGCCTTAGTTAGGGACAGTGTCAGTGCCTGAGTTGGGAGTAGTGTCAGGGCCTAGTTAGGGACAGGGTCAGTGCCTGAGTTGTGAGTAGTTTCAGGGCCTTAGTTAGAGAAAGTGTCAGTGCCGGAGTTGGGAGTTATGTCAGGGCCTTAGTTAGGGACAGTGTCAGGGCCTGAGTTGGGAGCAGTGTCAGGGCCTAGTTAGGGACAGGGTCAGTGCCTGAGTAGGAAGTAGTGTCAGGGCATTAGGGACAGTGTCAGTGGCTGCAATGGGAGTAGTGTCAGGGTCTTAGTTAGGGAGAGTGTCAGTGCCTGTGTTGGGAATAGTCTCAGGGTCTTTTCTGGGGACAGCATCAGGGCATGAGTTAAAAGTAGTGTCAAGACCTTAGTGAGGGAGAGTGTCAGTGCCTGTGTTGGGAGTAGTATCAGGCCCTTCGTTAGGGACAGTGTCAGGGTCTGAGGTAGAAGTAGTCTCAGGGCCTTAGTTAGGTAGCGTGTCAATGCCTAAGTAAGTAGTAGTGTGAGGGCCTTAGTTAGGGACAGTGTCAATGCCTGTGTTGGGAGTAGTGTCAGAGACTTAGTAAGGGACACCGTCAGTGCCTGCGTTGGGAGTAGTGTCAGAGCCTTAGTTAGGGACAGTGTCAGGGTCTGAGGTAGAAGTAGTCTCAGGGCCTTAGTTAGGTAGCGTGTCAATGCCTAAGTAAATAGTAGTGTGAGGGCCTTAGTTAGGGACAGTGTCAATGCCTGTGTTGGGAGTAGTGTCAGAGACTTAGTAAGGGACACCGTCAGTGCCTGCGTTGGGAGTAGTGTCAGAGCCTTAGTTAGGGACACCGTGAGTGCCTGCGTTGGGAGTAGTATCAGGCCCTTCGTTAGGGACAGTGTCAGGGTCTGAGGTAGAAGTAGTCTCAGGGCCTTAGTTAGGTAGCGTGTCAATGCCTAAGTAAGTAGTAGTGTGAGGGCCTTAGTTAGGGACAGTGTCAATGCCTGTGTTGGGAGTAGTGTCAGAGACTTAGTAAGGGACACCGTCAGTGCCTGCGTTGGGAGTAGTGTCAGAGCCTTAGTTAGGGACAGCGTCAGTGCCTGCGTTGGGAGTAGTGTCAGGGCCTTACTTAGTGACAGCGTCAGTGCCTGAGTTAGGAGTAGTGTGATGGCCGTAGTTAGGGATACTCTCAGTGCCAGAGTTGGGGGTAGTGTCAGGCCTTTGTTAGGGACTGTGCCAGGGCCTGAGTTAAGAGTAGTGTCAAGTCCTTAGTTAGGGACAGTGTTAGTGCCTGAGTTGAGAGTAATGTCAAGACCTTAGTTAGGGACAATGTCAGTGCGTAGTTTGGGAGTACTGTCAGGGCCTTAGTTAGGAACAGTGTCAGTGCCTGAGTTGGGAGTACTGTCAGGGCGTATTTAGGGACAGTCTCAATGCCTATTTTGGGAGTAGTGTCACGGCCTTAGTTAGTGATATTATCAGTGCCTGAGTAAGGAGTAGTGTCCGGGCCTTAGTTAGGGACAGTGTCAGTTGCTTAGTTAGGAGTAGCGTCACGAACTAAGTTAGGGCCAGTGTCAGTGCCTGAGTCAGGAGTAGAGTCAAGGCCTAAGTTAAGGACAGTGTCATTGCTTGAGATAGGAGTAGTGTCAGGGCCTTAGTTAGGGACATTGTCAGGGCATGATTTAGGAGATGTGTTAGGGCGTGAGCTCTGAAGAGTGTCAGGGCCTTAGTTAGTGACAGTGTCAGTGCTGAGTTTGGAGTAGTATCAGGGCCTTAGTTAGAGACAGTGTCAGGGCCTGAGTTAGGTGTACGTCAGGGCCTTAGTTAGGGACAGTGTCAGAGCCTGATTTAGGAGTAGTGTCAGAGGCTTTGTTAGGGACAGTGTCAGGGCCTGAGTTAAGAGTAGTGTCACAGCTTTAGTTAGGACCAGTGTCAGGGCCTTAGTTAAGTCCAACATCAGCGCCTATGATAGGAATCAGATCAGGACCTGTGTTCCAGGTAATGTCAGGGCCTTATTTAAGAACAGTGTCAGGGCCTGAGTCCTGACTTACTCCTTACTCTCCTCACTAAGGACTTTGGACACTACTGCTAATTCAGGCCCTGATAATGTCCCTAACTAAGGCCCTGACACTTTCCTTGGCTAAGGCCCTGAACTTCTCCTAAGTCAGGCCCTGATACTGTCCCTAACAATGGCCCTGACACTACACCTAACTGAGGCCCCGACATGATACCTAACAAAGGCTTTGTTGCTAGTCCAAACTAAAGCCCTAAAATTGGTCCTAAATAAGGCCTTGACACTAATCCTAACTCAGGCCCTAAAACTGTCCCTAACTAAGGCCCTGATAGTATGCCTAACTCAGGCCCTCATACGATTCCTAACAATGGCTCTGATGCTAGTCCAAACTAAGGCCGTGAAATTGGTCCTAAATAAGGCCTTGACACTAATCCTAACTCAGGCCCTAGCACTGTCCCTAACTAGGTCTCAGACAGTACACCTAAATCAGACCCTGACACTGTCCCTAAGTGAGGCCCTGAGGCTGTCCCTCACAGAGGTCCTGATAATGTCTTTAACTAAACTCTAATGCTGATCTTACAGAGACCCTTATGTTGATCCTATGTCATGCCCTGACACTGTCCGTAGCTAAGGCCCTGACTCTAGGCATCACTCAGGCCCTGTCGCTCTCCCTACGTCAGGCTAAGACTCTGTCCCTACCTGAAGCCCTGACACTGGGCCTAAATTAGGCACTGATGCTCTAATTAGCTATGGTCTTGACACTATCCCTAGGTCCTTTCCTGACACTATCCCTAGATCTTAACCTAAACTTGTCTTTAGCTATTGTCGAGCCTCTTATGCTAACTAAATCCCTGATGCTGTCTCTAACTAAGAGCCTGAAATTAGTCCCGAGGCCGTCAACCTGTCCCTAACTGAGGTTGGAGGCTCATCCTAACTGAGGCGCTGACACTGTCCCTAACTAAAGCCCTGACACTACACCTAACTCAGTCCCTGACACTGTACTTTACAAGGGCTCTGATGCTAGTCCTAACTCAGGTCCTGACACTGTCTCTAAGTAAGGCTCAGAATTTGCCCCTAATATAGGCCCTGCTGTCAGCAATAACTAAAAACTGGACACTAGCCTGAGTTAATATCCTGACATATTTCTAACCAAGGTCCTGACACTGTCCCTAAGAAAGCCCTGTCACTGTCCCTGTGTTAAGAACTGAGGCTGTCCCTAACTCAGGCCCTGAAGCTTTCCCTAACTGAGGCCTAGAAGCTGTGACTAAGTCAGGCCCTGATCATATCTGTAACAAAGACGCTAAGGCTGATCCAACAGAGGCGCTGATTCTGTTCCTAAGTCATGCCCTGACAGTGTCCTCAGCTAAGGGCCTGACGCTAGGCCTCACTCAGGCCCTGTCGCTCTCCCTAAGTCAGGCTCTGATGCTGTCCCTACCTGAAGCCCTGACACTGGTTCTAAATAAGGATCTGATACTCTCAGTAACTAAAGTTTTGACACTATGCTTAGGTCCTTTCCTGACACTATCCCTAGACCATAACCTGACCCTGTCCCTAGCAAATGTCGTGCCTCTTATGCTAACTACAGCCCTGCTGCTGTCCTTAACTAAGGGCCTAAAATTACTCTCGAGGCTGTGACCCTGTCCGTACCTAAGGCCTCGATGTTCGTCCTAATTCAGGGCCTGACACTGTCCCTAACTAAGGCCCTGCTGCCGTCAATATCTAAAGTCCTGACACTATCCTGAGCTAATTTCTTGACCCATCTCTTACCAAGGTCCTGAAACTGTCCCTAAGGAAGCCCTGATGCTGTCTCCAAGTGAGGCCTTGAGGCTGTCCCTAACAGAGGCCCTGATAATATCTTTCACATAGCCCCTGAGGCTGATCCTACCGGGGCTCTTATGCTGCTCCTAAGTCATGCCCTGACACTGTCTCTAGCTAAGGCCCTGACGCTAGGCCTCACTCAGGCCCTGTCCCACTCCCTAAGTCAGGCTCTGACGCTGTTCCTACCCGAAGCCCTGACACTCACTGCTCCTAAATTAGGTCCTGATGTGCTAAGTAACTAAGATCTTGACACTATCCCTAGGTCATTTCCTGACACTCTCCCTAGACCTTAACCTAACCTTCTCTTTAGCTAATGTCGAGATTAGCTAAAGAGATTCTTTAGAACGAGATTCTTTCATCTTCTGAATATAGTTTTCTTCAAAACATAATTTTTATAGTGTTACTAACTTTAAACAAAATGTACTCAACTGCTGTGGAATATTCCTTCATAGGAGCGTGCATGGTTCACTTCTGCATCTGCTTGTGGTGGTGTTCAGGTTGCTTTCAGCTGTAGATCCCCTTATGCTAGCTAAATCCCTGATTCTGTCCCTAAATGAGGCCCTGAATTTAGGTCCGAGGCCGTGAACCTGTCCCTAACTGAGGCCTGGAGGCTCGTCCTAATGCAGGCCCTGACACTGTCCCCAACTAAGGCTCTGACACTACACCTAACTCAGTCACTGACACTGTACCTAACAAAGGCTCTGATGCTAGTCCTAACTTAGGCCCTGACACTGCCTCTAACTAAGGCCCTGCTGCCGTCAATATCTGAACACCTGATATTATCCTGCGCTAATAGCCTGACCCATGTCTTACCAAGGTCCTGAAACTTTCCCAAAGTAAGCCCTGACGCTGCCCCTAAGTGAGGCCTTGAGGCTATCCCTAACGGAGGCCCTGATAATAGCTTTAACGAAGACCCTAATGCTGATCCTACAGAGGCCTTTATGCTGCTCCTAAGTCATGCCCTGATACTGTCCCTTACTCAGGCCCTAAAGATAGGCCTCACTTAGGCCCTGTTGCTGTACCTCAGTTAGGCTCTGACGCTGTCCGTACATCCAGCCCTGGCGCTGGTCCTGATTAAGGCGCTCACGCTGCTGCTAACTAAGGCCCTGATGCTCTCAATAACTAAGGTCTTCTCGTTAGTCCTTGGTCATCTCCTTTCACTATCTCTGGCCTGGGACCTGACTCTGTCCCGAGATAATCTCCTGCATCTTCTGCTAACTGAAACCCTAATGCTCTCCCTAACTAAGGCCCTGACTACTCCTAACTAAGGCCATGACACTGAATCTAACAAAGGCCCGGAATCTGTCCTTAATATAGGCCCTGCTGCCAGCAATAACTAAAATCCTGACACTCTCCTGAGCTAATATCCTGACTCATTTCTAACCAAGGTCCTGACACTGTCCCTAAGAAAGCCCTGTCGCTGTCTTTAAGTGAAGACCTGAGGCTGTCTGTAACTCAGACCCTGAAGCTTTCCCTAACTGAGGCCTTGACGCTGTGACTAACTTGGGCTCCGGTCATGTCTTTAACTAAGAGCCTAAAGCTGATCCAACAGAGGCACTGATGCTGCTCCTAAGTCATTCCCTGACAGTGTCCCCAGCTAAGGGCCTGACATCAGGCCTCACTCAGGCCCTGTCGCTCTTCCTAAGTCAGGCCCTGATGCTGTGCCTACCTGAAGCCCTAACGCTGCTTCTGAATAAGTCCCTGAGAGTCTCAGTAACAAAGGTCTTCACACTCTCCTTAGGTCATTTCCTGACACGATTCCAAGCCTTTACCCTAAACCTGTCCCGAGCTAATGTCCTACCTCTTATGCTAACTGAAGACCTTATGCTGTGCCTAATTCAGGCACTGAATTTAGTCCCAAGGCCGCTAGACTGTCCCTAACTCGGCTCGATGCCCTTATCGTCACAATGTTCCATGACCACTGTCATCACAATGCTCCACGCCCTTGTCATCACAATGCTCCATAACCCCTGTCATCACAATGCTCCATGACTTTTGTCATCGCAATGCTACATGCCATTGTCATCACAATGCTCCATGCCCTTATCATCACAATGCTCCATGACCCCTTTCATCACAATGCTCCATGACCATTGTCTCAAATGCTACATGTCTGTGAAATCACAAAGCTCCATGCCCCCTGTCATCACAAGTCTCCATGACTCTTGTCATCACAATGCTCCATGACCCTTGTCATCACAATGCTCCATGATCCTTGTAATCAAAATGCTCCTTGACCCTTTCTTCACAATGTTACAGTACCCCTTTCTTCACAA
Source organism: Balaenoptera borealis (assembly GCF_965194805.1). NCBI lineage: Eukaryota > Metazoa > Chordata > Mammalia > Artiodactyla > Balaenopteridae > Balaenoptera > Balaenoptera borealis. Next base: position 55,000 of record NW_028122999.1, on the reverse strand, counting down.
TGCTCCATGCCGCTGGTCACCACAATGCTCCATGACTTCTGTCATCACAATGCTCCATGTCTCTTGTCATTAAAATGCTCCATTGCCCCTGTCATCACAATGCTGCATGATGCTTATAATCTCAATGCTCCATGGTCCTCGTCATCACAAATCTCCACGCATTTGTCATCACAATGCTCCATGACCCCTGTCATCCCAATGCTCCATAGCACTTTTCATCACAATGCTCCATGACCACTTTTATCACAATGTTCCATGACCACTTTAATCACAGTGCTCCATGACCACTTTCATCACAATGCCCCATGACCCCTGTAATCAAAATGCTCCATGGCCCTTGTCGCCACAATGCTCCAGGACCCGTCATCACAATTCTCCATGGCCCTTGTCATCACAATGCTCCATGGCGCTTGTCATCACAATGATCCAGAGCCTTAGTGCTTGAGTTGGGAGTAGTGTCATTGCCTCAGTTAGGGACACTGTCATTGCCTGAATTGGGAGTAGTGTCAGAGCCTTAGTTAGGGACAGCGCCAGGGCGAGTTGGGAGTAGTGCCAGTGCCTTAGTTAGGGACAGCACCAGTGCTTGCGTTGGGAATAGTGTCAGGGCCATAGTTAGGGACAGTGTCAGTGGCTGAGATGGGAATAGTGTCAGGGCCTTAGTTACGGACATTGTCAGTGCCTAAGTTGGGATTTTTGTCAGGGTTTTTATTATGGACAGTGTCAGGGCCTGAGTTAAGAGTAGTGTCAAGGCCTTAATTTGGAAGAGTGTCAGTGTCTCAGTTTGGAGTCGTGTCAGACCCTTAGTTAGGAACAGCCTCAGTGCCTGAGTTGGGAGTAGTGACGTGGCTTAAGTTATGGACAGTGTCAGGGACTGAGTTAAGAATAGTCTCAGGACCTTAGTTAGGGACAGTGTCAGTGACTGTGTTAGGAATAGTGTCAGCGCCTAAGTTAGGAGTAGTCTGAGACCGGTAGTTAGGAACAGTGTCAGGGCCTGAGTTGTGAGTAGTTTCAGGGCCTTAGTTAGAGAAAGTGTCAGTGCCGGGTTTGGCAGTTATGTCAGGGCCTTAGTTAGGGACAGTGTCAGTGCCTGAGTTGGGAGTAGTGTCAGGGCCTAGTTAGGGACAGGGTCAGTGCCTGAGTTGGGAGTAGTTTCAGGGCCTTAGTTAGAGAAAGTGTCAGTGCCGGAGTTGGGAGTTATGTCAGGGCCTTAGTTAGGGACAGTGTCAGGGCCTGAGTTGGGAGCAGTGTCAGGGCCTAGTTAGGGACAGGGTCAGTGCCTGAGTTGGGAGTAGTTTCAGGGCCTTAGTTAGAGAAAGTGTCAGTGCCAGAGTTGGGAGTTACGTCAGGGCCTTAGTTAGGGACAGTGTCAGGGCCTGAGTTGGGAGTAGTGTCAGGGCCTAGTTAGGGACAGTGTCAGTGCCTGAGTAGGAAGTAGTGTCAGGGCATTAGGGACAGTGTCAGTGGCTGCAATGGGAGTAGTGTCAGGGTCTTAGTTAGGGAGAGTGTCAGTGCCTGTGTTGGGAATAGTCTCAGGGTCTTTTCTGGGGACAGCATCAGGGCATGAGTTAAAAGTAGTGTCAAGACCTTAGTGAGGGAGAGTGTCAGTGCCTGTGTTGGGAGTAGTATCAGGCCCTTCGTTAGGGACAGTGTCAGGGTCTGAGGTAGAAGTAGTCTCAGGGCCTTAGTTAGGTAGCGTGTCAATGCCTAAGTAAGTAGTAGTGTGAGGGCCTTAGTTAGGGACAGTGTCAATGCCTGTGTTGGGAGTAGTGTCAGAGACTTAGTAAGGGACACCGTCAGTGCCTGCGTTGGGAGTAGTGTCAGAGCCTTAGTTAGGGACAGTGTCAGGGTCTGAGGTAGAAGTAGTCTCAGGGCCTTAGTTAGGTAGCGTGTCAATGCCTAAGTAAATAGTAGTGTGAGGGCCTTAGTTAGGGACAGTGTCAATGCCTGTGTTGGGAGTAGTGTCAGAGACTTAGTAAGGGACACCGTCAGTGCCTGCGTTGGGAGTAGTGTCAGAGCCTTAGTTAGGGACACCGTGAGTGCCTGCGTTGGGAGTAGTATCAGGCCCTTCGTTAGGGACAGTGTCAGGGTCTGAGGTAGAAGTAGTCTCAGGGCCTTAGTTAGGTAGCGTGTCAATGCCTAAGTAAGTAGTAGTGTGAGGGCCTTAGTTAGGGACAGTGTCAATGCCTGTGTTGGGAGTAGTGTCAGAGACTTAGTAAGGGACACCGTCAGTGCCTGCGTTGGGAGTAGTGTCAGGGCCTTACTTAGGGACAGCGTCAGTGCCTGAGTTAGGAGTAGTGTGATGGCCGTAGTTAGGGACACTCTCAGTGCCAGAGTTGGGGGTAGTGTCAGGCCTTTGTTAGGGACTGTGCCAGGGCCTGAGTTAAGAGTAGTGTCAAGTCCTTAGTTAGGGACAGTGTTAGTGCCTGAGTTGAGAGTAATGTCAAGACCTTAGTTAGGGACAATGTCAGTGCGTAGTTTGGGAGTACTGTCAGGGCCTTAGTTAGGAACAGTGTCAGTGCCTGAGTTGGGAGTACTGTCAGGGCGTATTTAGGGACAGTCTCAATGCCTATTTTGGGAGTAGTGTCACGGCCTTAGTTAGTGATATTATCAGTGCCTGAGTAAGGAGTAGTGTCCGGGCCTTATTTAGGGACAGTGTCAGTTGCTTAGTTAGGAGTAGCGTCACGAACTAAGTTAGGGCCAGTGTCAGTGCCTGAGTCAGGAGTAGAGTCAAGGCCTAAGTTAAGGACAGTGTCATTGCTTGAGATAGGAGTAGTGTCAGGGCCTTAGTTAGGGACATTGTCAGGGCATGATTTAGGAGATGTGTTAGGGCGTGAGCTCTGAAGAGTGTCAGGGCCTTAGTTAGTGACAGTGTCAGTGCTGAGTTTGGAGTAGTATCAGGGCCTTAGTTAGAGACAGTGTCAGGGCCTGAGTTAGGTGTACGTCAGGGCCTTAGTTAGGGACAGTGTCAGAGCCTGATTTAGGAGTAGTGTCAGAGGCTTTGTTAGGGACAGTGTCAGGGCCTGAGTTAAGAGTAGTGTCACAGCTTTAGTTAGGACCAGTGTCAGGGCCTTAGTTAAGTCCAACATCAGCGCCTATGATAGGAATCAGATCAGGACCTGTGTTCCAGGTAATGTCAGGGCCTTATTTAAGAACAGTGTCAGGGCCTGAGTCCTGACTTACTCCTTACTCTCCTCACTAAGGACTTTGGACACTACTGCTAATTCAGGCCCTGATAATGTCCCTAACTAAGGCCCTGACACTTTCCTTGGCTAAGGCCCTGAACGTCTCCTAAGTCAGGCCCTGATACTGTCCCTAACAATGGCCCTGACACTACACCTAACTGAGGCCCCGACATGATACCTAACAAAGGCTTTGTTGCTAGTCCAAACTAAAGCCCTAAAATTGGTCCTAAATAAGGCCTTGACACTAATCCTAACTCAGGCCCTAAAACTGTCCCTAACTAAGGCCCTGATAGTATGCCTAACTCAGGCCCTCATACGATTCCTAACAATGGCTCTGATGCTAGTCCAAACTAAGGCCGTGAAATTGGTCCTAAATAAGGCCTTGACACTAATCCTAACTCAGGCCCTAGCACTGTCCCTAACTAGGTCTCAGACAGTACACCTAAATCAGACCCTGACACTGTCCCTAAGTGAGGCCCTGAGGCTGTCCCTCACAGAGGTCCTGATAATGTCTTTAACTAAACTCTAATGCTGATCTTACAGAGACCCTTATGTTGATCCTATGTCATGCCCTGACACTGTCCGTAGCTAAGGCCCTGACTCTAGGCATCACTCAGGCCCTGTCGCTCTCCCTACGTCAGGCTAAGACTCTGTCCCTACCTGAAGCCCTGACACTGGGCCTAAATTAGGCACTGATGCTCTAATTAGCTATGGTCTTGACACTATCCCTAGGTCATTTCCTGACACTATCCCTAGATCTTAACCTAAACTTGTCTTTAGCTATTGTCGAGCCTCTTATGCTAACTAAATCCCTGATGCTGTCTCTAACTAAGAGCCTGAAATTAGTCCCGAGGCCGTCAACCTGTCCCTAACTGAGGTTGGAGGCTCATCCTAACTGAGGCGCTGACACTGTCCCTAACTAAAGCCCTGACACTACACCTAACTCAGTCCCTGACACTGTACTTTACAAGGGCTCTGATGCTAGTCCTAACTCAGGCCCTGACACTGTCTCTAAGTAAGGCTCAGAATTTGCCCCTAATATAGGCCCTGCTGTCAGCAATAACTAAAAACTGGACACTAGCCTGAGTTAATATCCTGACATATTTCTAACCAAGGTCCTGACACTGTCCCTAAGAAAGCCCTGTCACTGTCCCTGTGTTAAGAACTGAGGCTATCCCTAACTCAGGCCCTGAAGCTTTCCCTAACTGAGGCCTAGAAGCTGTGACTAAGTCAGGCCCTGATCATATCTGTAACAAAGACGCTAAGGCTGATCCAACAGAGGCGCTGATTCTGTTCCTAAGTCATGCCCTGACAGTGTCCTCAGCTAAGGGCCTGACGCTAGGCCTCACTCAGGCCCTGTCGCTCTCCCTAAGTCAGGCTCTGATGCTGTCCCTACCTGAAGCCCTGACACTGGTTCTAAATAAGGATCTGATACTCTCAGTAACTAAAGTTTTGACACTATGCTTAGGTCCTTTCCTGACACTATCCCTAGACCATAACCTGACCCTGTCCCTAGCAAATGTCGTGCCTCTTATGCTAACTACAGCCCTGCTGCTGTCCTTAACTAAGGGCCTAAAATTACTCTCGAGGCTGTGACCCTGTCCGTACCTAAGGCCTCGATGTTCGTCCTAATTCAGGGCCTGACACTGTCCCTAACTAAGGCCCTGCTGCCGTCAATATCTAAAGTCCTGACACTATCCTGAGCTAATTTCTTGACCCATCTCTTACCAAGGTCCTGAAACTGTCCCTAAGGAAGCCCTGATGCTGTCTCCAAGTGAGGCCTTGAGGCTGTCCCTAACAGAGGCCCTGATAATATCTTTCACATAGCCCCTGAGGCTGATCCTACCGGGGCTCTTATGCTGCTCCTAAGTCATGCCCTGACACTGTCTCTAGCTAAGGCCCTGACGCTAGGCCTCACTCAGGCCCTGTCCCACTCCCTAAGTCAGGCTCTGACGCTGTTCCTACCCGAAGCCCTGACACTCACTGCTCCTAAATTAGGTCCTGATGTGCTAAGTAACTAAGGTCTTGACACTATCCCTAGGTCATTTCCTGACACTCTCCCTAGACCTTAACCTAACCTTCTCTTTAGCTAATGTCGAGATTAGCTAAAGAGATTCTTTAGAACGAGATTCTTTCATCTTCTGAATATAGTTTTCTTCAAAACATAATTTTTATAGTGTTACTAACTTTAAACACAATGTACTCAACTGCTGTGGAATATTCCTTCATAGGAGCGTGCATGGTTCACTTCTGCATCTGCTTGTGGTGGTGTTCAGGTTGCTTTCAGCTGTAGATCCCCTTATGCTAGCTAAATCCCTGATTCTGTCCCTAAATGAGGCCCTGAATTTAGGTCCGAGGCCGTGAACCTGTCCCTAACTGAGGCCTGGAGGCTCGTCCTAATGCAGGCCCTGACACTGTCCCCAACTAAGGCTCTGACACTACACCTAACTCAGTCACTGACACTGTACCTAACAAAGGCTCTGATGCTAGTCCTAACTTAGGCCCTGACACTGCCTCTAACTAAGGCCCTGCTGCCGTCAATATCTGAACACCTGATATTATCCTGCGCTAATAGCCTGACCCATGTCTTACCAAGGTCCTGAAACTTTCCCAAAGTAAGCCCTGACGCTGCCCCTAAGTGAGGCCTTGAGGCTATCCCTAACGGAGGCCCTGCTAATAGCTTTAACGAAGACCCTAATGCTGATCCTACAGAGGCCTTTATGCTGCTCCTAAGTCATGCCCTGATACTGTCCCTTACTCAGGCCCTAAAGATAGGCCTCACTTAGGCCCTGTTGCTGTACCTCAGTTAGGCTCTGACGCTGTCCGTACATCCAGCCCTGGCGCTGGTCCTGATTAAGGCGCTCACGCTGCTGCTAACTAAGGCCCTGATGCTCTCAATAACTAAGGTCTTCTCGTTAGCCCTTGGTCATCTCCTTGCACTATCTCTGGCCTGGGACCTGACTCTGTCCCGAGATAATCTCCTGCATCTTCTGCTAACTGAAACCCTAATGCTCTCCCTAACTAAGGCCCTGACTACTCCTAACTAAGGCCATGACACTGAATCTAACAAAGGCCCGGAATCTGTCCTTAATATAGGCCCTGCTGCCAGCAATAACTAAAATCCTGACACTCTCCTGAGCTAATATCCTGACTCATTTCTAACCAAGGTCCTGACACTGTCCCTAAGAAAGCCCTGTCGCTGTCTTTAAGTGAAGACCTGAGGCTGTCTGTAACTCAGACCCTGAAGCTTTCCCTAACTGAGGCCTTGACGCTGTGACTAACTTGGGCTCCGGTCATGTCTTTAACTAAGAGCCTAAAGCTGATCCAACAGAGGCACTGATGCTGCTCCTAAGTCATTCCCTGACAGTGTCCCCAGCTAAGGGCCTGACATCAGGCCTCACTCAGGCCCTGTCGCTCTTCCTAAGTCAGGCCCTGATGCTGTGCCTACCTGAAGCCCTAACGCTGCTTCTGAATAAGTCCCTGAGAGTCTCAGTAACAAAGGTCTTCACACTCTCCTTAGGTCATTTCCTGACACGATTCCAAGCCTTTACCCTAAACCTGTCCCGAGCTAATGTCCTACCTCTTATGCTAACTGAAGACCTTATGCTGTGCCTAATTCAGGCACTGAATTTAGTCCCAAGGCCGCTAGACTGTCCCTAACTCGGCTCGATGCCCTTATCGTCACAATGTTCCATGACCACTGTCATCACAATGCTCCACGCCCTTGTCATCACAATGCTCCATAACCCCTGTCATCACAATGCTCCATGACTTTTGTCATCGCAATGCTACATGCCATTGTCATCACAATGCTCCATGCCCTTATCATCACAATGCTCCATGACCCCTTTCATCACAATGCTCCATGACCATTGTCTCAAATGCTACATGTCTGTGAAATCACAAAGCTCCATGCCCCCTGTCATCACAAGTCTCCATGACTCTTGTCATCACAATGCTCCATGACCCTTGTCATCACAATGCTCCATGATCCTTGTAATCAAAATGCTCCTTGACCCTTTCTTCACAATGTTACAGTACCCCTTTCTTCACAATGCTCCATGCCGCTGGTCACCACAATGCTCCATGACTTCTGTCATCACAATGCTCCATGTCTCTTGTCATTAAAATGCTCCATGGCCCCTGTCATCACAATGCTGCATGATGCTTATAATCTCAATGCTCCATGGTCCTCGTCATCACAAATCTCCACGCATTTGTCATCACAATGCTCCATGACCCCTGTCATCCCAATGCTCCATAGCACTTTTCATCACAATGCTCCATGACCACTTTTATCACAATGTTCCATGACCACTTTAATCACAGTGCTCCATGACCACTTTCATCACAATGCCCCATGACCCCTGTAATCAAAATGCTCCATGGCCCTTGTCGCCACAATGCTCCAGGACCCGTCATCACAATTCTCCATGGCCCTTGTCATCACAATGCTCCATGGCGCTTGTCATCACAATGATCCAGAGCCTTAGTGCTTGAGTTGGGAGTAGTGTCATTGCCTCAGTTAGGGACACTGTCATTGCCTGAATTGGGAGTAGTGTCAGAGCCTTAGTTAGGGACAGCGCCAGGGCGAGTTGGGAGTAGTGCCAGTGCCTTAGTTAGGGACAGCACCAGTGCTTGCGTTGGGAATAGTGTCAGGGCCATAGTTAGGGACAGTGTCAGTGGCTGAGATGGGAATAGTGTCAGGGCCTTAGTTACGGACATTGTCAGTGCCTAAGTTGGGATTTTTGTCAGGGTCTTTATTATGGACAGTGTCAGGGCCTGAGTTAAGAGTAGTGTCAAGGCCTTAATTTGGAAGAGTGTCAGTGTCTCAGTTTGGAGTCGTGTCAGACCCTTAGTTAGGAACAGCCTCAGTGCCTGAGTTGGGAGTAGTGACGTGGCTTAAGTTATGGACAGTGTCAGGGACTGAGTTAAGAATAGTCTCAGGACCTTAGTTAGGGACAGTGTCAGTGACTGTGTTAGGAATAGTGTCAGCGCCTAAGTTAGGAGTAGTCTGAGACCGGTAGTTAGGAACAGTGTCAGGGCCTGAGTTGTGAGTAGTTTCAGGGCCTTAGTTAGAGAAAGTGTCAGTGCCGGGTTTGACAGTTATGTCAGGGCCTTAGTTAGGGACAGTGTCAGTGCCTGAGTTGGGAGTAGTGTCAGGGCCTAGTTAGGGACAGGGTCAGTGCCTGAGTTGGGAGTAGTTTCAGGGCCTTAGTTAGAGAAAGTGTCAGTGCCAGAGTTGGGAGTTATGTCAGGGCCTTAGTTAGGGACAGTGTCAGGGCCTGAGTAGGAAGTAGTGTCAGGGCATTAGGGACAGTGTCAGTGGCTGCAATGGGAGTAGTGTCAGGGTCTTAGTTAGGGAGAGTGTCAGTGCCTGTGTTGGGAATAGTCTCAGGGTCTTTTCTGGGGACAGCATCAGGGCATGAGTTAAAAGTAGTGTCAAGACCTTAGTGAGGGAGAGTGTCAGTGCCTGTGTTGGGAGTAGTATCAGGCCCTTCGTTAGGGACAGTGTCAGGGTCTGAGGTAGAAGTAGTCTCAGGGCCTTAGTTAGGTAGCGTGTCAATGCCTAAGTAAGTAGTAGTGTGAGGGCCTTAGTTAGGGACAGTGTCAATGCCTGTGTTGGGAGTAGTGTCAGAGACTTAGTAAGGGACACCGTCAGTGCCTGCGTTGGGAGTAGTGTCAGAGCCTTAGTTAGGGACAGTGTCAGGGTCTGAGGTAGAAGTAGTCTCAGGGCCTTAGTTAGGTAGCGTGTCAATGCCTAAGTAAGTAGTAGTGTGAGGGCCTTAGTTAGGGACAGTGTCAATGCCTGTGTTGGGAGTAGTGTCAGAGACTTAGTAAGGGACACCGTCAGTGCCTGCGTTGGGAGTAGTGTCAGAGCCTTAGTTAGGGACACCGTCAGTGCCTGCGTTGGGAGTAGTGTCAGGGCCTTACTTAGGGACAGCGTCAGTGCCTGAGTTAGGAGTAGTGTGATGGCCGTAGTTAGGGACACTCTCAGTGCCAGAGTTGCGGGTAGTGGCAGGCCTTTGTTAGGGACTGTGCCAGGGCGTGAGTTAAGAGTAGTGTCAAGTCCTTAGTTAGGGACAGTGTTAGTGCCTGAGTTGAGAGTAATGTCAAGACCTTAGTTAGGGACAATGTCAGTGCGTAGTTTGGGAGTACTGTCAGGGCCTTAGTTAGGGACAGTGTCAGGGCCTGAGTTGGGAGTAGTGTCAGGGCCTAGTTAGGGACAGTGTCAGTGCCTGAGTTGGAAGTAGTGTCAGGGCATTAGGGACAGTGTCAGTGGCTGCAATGGGAGTAGTGTCAGGGTCTTAGTTAGGGAGAGTGTCAGTGCCTGAGTTGGGAATAGTCTCAGGGTCTTTACTTGGGACAGCATCAGGGCATGAGTTAAAAGTAGTGTCAAGGCCTTAATTAGGGAGAGTGTCAGTGCCTGTGTTGGGAGTAGTATCAGGCCCTTCGTTAGGGACCGTGTCAGGGTCTGAGGTAGAAGTAGTCTCAGGGCCTTAGTTAGGTAGCGTGTCAATGCCTAAGTAAGTAGTAGTGTGAGGGCCTTAGGTAGGGACAGTGTCAATGCCTGTGTTGGGAGTAGTGTCAGAGACTTAGTAAGGGACAGCGTCAGTGCCTGAGTTGGGAGTAGTGTCAGAGCCTTAGTTAGGGACAGCGTCAGTGCCTGCGTTGGGAGTAGTGTCAAGGCCTTACTTAGGGACAGCGTCAGTGACTGTGTAAGGAGTAGTGTGATGGCCGTAGTTAGGGACACTCTCAGTGCCAGAGTTGGGGGTAGTGGCAGGCCTTTGTTAGGGACTGTGCCAGGGCGTGAGTTAAGAGTAGTGTCAAGTCCTTAGTTAGGGACAGTGTTAGTGCCTGAGTTGAGAGTAATGTCAAGGCTTCAGTTAGGGACAATGTCAGTGCGTAGTTTGGGAGTACTGTCAGGGCCTTAGTTAGGGACAGTGTCAGTGCCTGAGTTGGGAGTACTGTCAGGGCGTATTTCGGGACAGTCTCAGTGCCTATTTTGGGAGTAGTGTCACGGCCGTAGTTAGTGACATTGTCAGTGCCTGAGTAAGGAGTAGTGTCCGGGCCTTAGTTAGGGACAGTGTCAGTTGCTTAGTTAGGAGTAGTGTCAGGGCCTAAGTTAGGGCCAGTGTCAGTGCCTGAGTCAGGAGTAGAGTCAGGGCCTAAGTTAAGGACAGTGTCATTGCTTGAGATAGGAGTAGTGTCAGGGCCTTAGTTAGGGACATTGTCAGGGCATGATTTAGGAGTTGTGTTAGGGGGTGAGCTATGAATAGTGTCAGGGCCTTAGTTAGTGACAGTGTCAGTGCTGAGTTTGGAGTAGTATCAGGGCCTTAGTTAGAGACAGTGTCAGGGCCTGAGTTAGGTGTATGTCAGGGCCTTAGTTAGGGACAGTGTCAGTGCCTGATTTAGGAGTAGTGTCAGAGGCTTTGTTAGGGACAGTGTCAGGGCCTGAGTTAAGAGTAGTGTCACAGCTTTAGTTAGGACCAATATCAGAGCCTTAGTTAAGTCCAACATCAGCGCCTATGATAGGAATCAGATCAGGACCTGTGTTCCAGGTAATGTCAGGGCCTTATTTAAGAACAGTGTCAGGGCCTGAGTCCTGACTTACTCCTTACTCTCCTCACTAAGGACTTTGGACACTACTGCTAATTCAGGCCCTGATATTGTCCCTAACTAAGGCCCTGACACTTTCCTTGGCTAAGGCCCTGAATTTCTCCTAAGTCAGGCCCTCATACTGTCCCTAACAATGGCCCTGACACTACACCTAACTGAGGCCCCGACATGATACCTAACAAAGGCTTTGTTGCTAGTCCAAACTAAAGCCCTAAAATTGGTCCTAAATAAGGCCTTGACACTAATCCTAACTCAGGCCCTAAAACTGTCCCTAACTAAGGCCCTGATAGTATGCCTAACTCAGGCCCTCATACGATTCCTAACAATGGATCTGATGCTAGTCCAAACTAAGGCCCTGAAATTGGTCCTAAATAAGGCCTTGACACTAATCCTAACTCAGGCCCTAGCACTGTCCCTAACTAGGTCTCAGACAGTACACCTAAATCAGACCCTGACACTGTCCCTAAGCAAGGCCCTGACACTACTCCTAACTCAGTCCCTTACACTGTACCTAACAAAGTCTCTGATGCTAGGCCTAACTCAGGCCCTGAAACCGTCTGTAACTAAGGCCCTGCTGCCATCACTATCAAAAGTCCTGACATTATCCTGAGCTAATATCCTGACCTATGTCTTTCCAAGGTCCTGAAACTGTCCCAAAGTAAGCCCTGACGCTGTCCCTAAGTGAAGACCTGAGGCTGTCCCTAACTCAGGCCCTGAAGCTTTCCTGAACTGAAGCCTTGAAGCTGTGACTAATTCAGGCCCTGATCATGTACCTAACGAAGACCTTAATGCTGATCCAGCAAAGACGCTGATGCTGCTCCAAAGTCATGCCCTGACAGTGTGCCCAGCTAAGGGCCTGATGCTAAGCCTCACTCAGGCCCTGTCGCTCTCCCTAAGTCAGGCCCTGACACTGTCACTAACTAAGGCCCTGACTCTACTCCTAATTCAGTCCCGAACATTGTATCTAACAAAGCTCTGATGCTAGTCGTAACTCAGGGCCTGACACTGTCTCTAACTAAGAGCTGCTGCCATCAACATCTAAAGTCCTGACATTATCTGGAGCTAATAACCTGACCCATGTCTTATCAAGGTCCTGAAACTGTCCCAAATTATCCCTGACGCTGTCCCTAAGTGAGGCCCTGAAGCTTTCCCTACCTAACTCAGGCCTTGATGCTGTGACTAACTCAGACCCTGATCATGTCTTTAACTAACACCCTAAGGCTGATCCAACAGAGGCCCTGATGCTGCTCCTAAGTCATGCCCCGATAGTGTCCCCCACTAAGTGTCTGATGCTAGGCCTCACTCAGACCCTATCGCTCTCCCTAAGTCAGGCTCTGATGCTGTCCCTACCTGAAGCCCTAACACTGGTTCTGAATAAGGCCCTGAGAGTCTCCGTAACAAAGGTCTTCACACTATCCTTAGGTCATTTCCTGACACTATCCCTAGGTCATTTCCTGACACTATCCCTAGATGTTAAACTGACACGGCCACTAGCTAATGTCCTGCCTCTTATGCTAACTGAAGCCTTTAGGCTGTGCCTACCTCAGGCACTGAATTTAGTCCCAAGACCATGAAACTGTCCCGAACTAAGGGCTAGATGCTCGCCCTACATCCGGCCCTGACACTGTCCCTAACTAAGGCCCTAACACTATTGCTAACTGAGGATCTGACACTGGACCTATCAGAGGCCCTCTACTCCTAACTAACGCCTTGAAACTTTCCCTAACGTAGGCGCTGCTACCTTCAATATCTAAAGTCCTGACATTATCCTGAGCTAATATCCTGACCCATGTCTTACCAAGGTCCTGAAGCTTTCCCAAAGTAAGCCCTGATGCTGTCCCTAAGTGAGGCCTTGAGGCTATCCCTAACGGAGGCCCTGATAATAGCTTTAACGATGACCCTAATGCTGATCCTACAGAGGCCTTTATGCTGCTCCTAAGTCATGCCCTGATACTGTCCCTTACTCAGGCCCTAAAGATAGGCCTCACTTAGGCCCTGCTGCTGTACCTTAGTTACGCTCTGATGCTGTCCGTACATCAAGCCCTGGCGCTGGTCCTGATTAAGGCGCTCACGCTGCTGCTAACTAAGGCCCTGATGCTCTCAATAACTAAGGTCTTCTCGTTAGCCCTTGGTCATTTCCTTTCACTATCTCTGGCCTGGGACCTGACTCTGTCCCGAGATAATCTCCTGCATCTTCTGCTAACTGAAACCCTAATGCTCTCCCTAACTAAGGCCCTGACTACCCCTAACTAAGGCCATGACACTGAATCTAACAAAGGCCCGGAATCTGTCCTTAATATAGGCCCTGCTGCCAGCAATAACTAAAATCCTGACACTCTCCTGAGCTAATATCCTGACTCATTTCTAACCAAGGTCCTGACACTGTCCCTAAGAAAGCCCTGTCGCTGTCTTTAAGTGAAGACCTGAGGCTGTCTGTAACTCAGTCCCTGAAGCTTACCCTAACTGAGGCCTTGACGCTGTGACTAACTTGGGCTCCGGTCATGTCTTTAACTAAGAGCCTAAAGCTGATCCAACAAAGGCACTGATGCTGCTCCTAAGTCATTCCCTGACAGTGTCCCCAGCTAAGGGCCTGACATTAGGCCTCACTCAGGCCCTGTCGCTCTCCCTAAGTCAGGCCCTGATGCTGTCCCTACCTGAAGCCGTAACGCTGCTTCTGAATAAGTCCCTGAGGGTCTCAGTAACAAAGGTCTTCACACTCTCCTTAGGTCATTTCCTGACACGATTCCAAGCCTTTACCCTAAAACTGTCCCGAGCTAATGTCCTACCTCTTATGCTAACTGAAGACCTTATGCTGTGCCTAATTCAGGCACTGAATTTAGTCCCAAGGCCGCTAGACTGTCCCTAACTCGACTCGATGCCCTTATCGTCACAATGTTCCATGACCACTGTCATCACAATGCTCCACGCCCTTGTCATCACAATGCTCCATAACCCCTGTCATCACAATGCTCCATGACCTTTGTCATCGCAATGCTACATGTCATTCTCATCACAATGCTCCATGCCCTTATCATCACAATGCTCCATGACCCCTTTCATCACAATGCTCCGTGACGCTTGTCTAAAATGCTACATGCCTGTGAAATCACAAAGCTCCATGCCCCCTGTCATCACAAGTCTCCATGACTCTTGTCATCACAATGCTCCATGGCCCTTGTCATCACAATGCTCCATGATCCTTGTAATCAAAATGCTCCTTGACCCTTTCTTCACAATGTTACAGTACCCCTTTCTTCACAATGCTCCATGCCGCTGGTCACCACAATGCTCCATGACTTCTGTCATCACAATGCTCCATGTCTCTTGTCATTAAAATGCTCCATGGCCCCTGTCATCACAATGCTGCATGATGCTTATAATCTCAATGCTCCATGGTCCTCGTCATCACAAATCTCCACGCATTTGTCATCACAATGCTCCATGACCCCTGTCATCCCAATGCTCCATAGCACTTTTCATCACAATGCTCCATGACCACTTTTATCACAATGTTCCATGACCACTTTAATCACAGTGCTCCATGACCACTTTCATCACAATGCCCCATGACCCCTGTAATCAAAATGCTCCATGGCCCTTGTCGCCACAATGCTCCAGGACCCGTCATCACAATTCTCCATGGCCCTTGTCATCACAATGCTCCATGGCGCTTGTCATCACAATGATCCAGAGCCTTAGTGCTTGAGTTGGGAGTAGTGTCATTGCCTCAGTTAGGGACACTGTCATTGCCTGAATTGGGAGTAGTGTCAGAGCCTTAGTTAGGGACAGCGCCAGGGCGAGTTGGGAGTAGTGCCAGTGCCTTAGTTAGGGACAGCACCAGTGATTGCGTTGGGAGTAGTGTCAGGGCCATAGTTAGGGACAGTGTTAGTGGCAGAGATGGGAATAATGTCAGGGCCTTAGTTACGGACATTGTCAATGCCTAAGTTGGGATTTTTGTCAGGGTCTTTATCATGGACAGTGTCAGGGCCTGAGATAAGACTAGTGTCAAGGCCTTAATTTGGAAGAGTGTCAGTGTCTCAGTTTGGAGTCGTGTCAGACCCTTAGTTGGGAACAGCGTCAGTGCCTGAGTTGGGAGTAGTGACATGGCTTAAGTTATGGACAGTGTCAGGGACTGAGTTAGGAATAGTCTCAGGACCTTAGTTAGGGACAGTGTCAGTGACTGTGTTAGGAATAGTGTCAGGGCCTAAGTTAGGAGTAGTCTGAGACCGGTATGTAGGAACAGTGTCAGGGCCTGAGTTGTGAGTAGTTTCAGGTCCTTAGTTAGAGAAGGTGTCAGTGCCGGGGTTGGGAGTTATGTCAGGGCCTTAGTTAGGGACAGTGTCAGTGCCTGAGTTGGGAGTAGTGTCAGGGCCTAGTTAGGGACAGTGTCAGTGCTGAGTTTGGAGTAGTATCAGGGCCTTAGTTAGAGACAGTGTCAGGGCCTGAGTTAGGTGTATGTCAGGGCCTTAGTTAGGGACAGTGTCAGTGCCTGATTTAGGAGTAGTGTCAGAGGCTTTGTTAGGGACAGTGTCAGGGCCTGAGTTAAGAGTAGTGTCACAGCTTTAGTTAGGACCAGTGTCAGGGCCTTAGTTAAGTCCAACATCAGCGCCTATGATAGGAATCAGATCAGGACCTGTGTTCCAGGTAATGTCAGGGCCTTACTTAAGAACAGTGTCAGGGCCTGAGTCCTGACTTACTCCTTACTCTCCTCACTAAGGACTTTGGACACTACTGCTAATTCAGGCCCTGATATTGTCCCTAACTAAGGCCCTGACACTTTCCTTGGCTAAGGCCCTGAACTTCTCCTAAGTCAGGCCCTCATACTGTCCCTAACAATGGCCCTGACACTACACCTAACTGACGCCCCGACATGATACCTAACAAAGGCTTTGTTGCTAGTCCAAACTAAAGCCCTAAAATTGGTCCTAAATAAGGCCTTGACACTAATCCTAACTCAGGCCCTAAAACTGTCCCTAACTAAGGCCCTGATAGTATGCCTAACTCAGGCCCTCATACGATTCCTAACAATGGCTCTGATGCTAGTCCAAACTAAGGCCCTGAAATTGGTCCTAAATAAGGCCTTGACGCTAATCCTAACTCAGGCCCTAGCACTGTCCCTAACTAGGTCTCAGACAGTACACCTAAATCAGACCCTGACACTGTCCCTAAGCAAGGCCCTGACACTTCTCTTAACTCAGTCCCTTACACCGTACCTAACAAAGTCTCTGATGCTAGGCCTAACTCAGGCCCTGAAACCGTCTGTAACTAAGGCCCTGCTGCCATCACTATCAAAAGTCCTGACATTATCCTGAGCTAATATCCTGACCTATGTCTTTCCAAGGTCCTGAAACTGTCCCAAAGTAAGCCCTGATGCTGTCCCTAAGTGAAGACCTGAGGCTGTCCCTAACTCAGGCCCTGAAGCGTTCCTGAACTGAAGCCTTGAAGCTGTGACTAATTCAGGCCCTGATCATGTACCTAACGAAGACCTTAATGCTGATCCAGCAAAGACGCTGATGCTGCTCCAAAGTCATGCCCTGACAGTGTGCCCAGCTAAGGGCCTGATGCTAAGCCTCACTCAGGCCCTGTCGCTCTCCCTAAGTCAGGCCCTGACACTGTCACTAACTAAGGCCCTGACTCTACTCCTAATTCAGTCCCGTACATTGTATCTAACAAAGGCTCTGATGCTAGTCGTAACTCAGGGCCTGACACTGTCTCTAACTAAGGGCTGCTGCCATCAACATCTGAAGTCCTGACATTATCCGGAGCTAATAACCTGACCCATGTCTTACCAAGGTCCTGAAACTGTCCCAAAGTAAGCCCTGACGCTGTCCCTAAGTGAGGCCCTGAAGCTTTCCCTACCTAACTCAGGCCTTGATGCTGTGACTAACTCAGACCCTGATCATGTCTTTAACTAAGACCCTAAGGCTGATCCAACAGAAGCCCTGATGCTGCTCCTAAGTCATGCCCCCATAGTGTCCCCCACTAAGTGTCTGATGCTAGGCCTCACTCAGACCCTAACGCTCTCCCTAAGTCAGGCTCTGATGCTCTCCCTACCTGAAGCCCTAACACTGGTTCTGAATAAGGCCCTGAGAGTCTCCGTAACAAAGGTCTTCACACTTTCCTTAGGTCATTTCCTGACACTATCCCTAGATGTTAAACTGACACGGCCACTAGCTAATGTCCTGCCTCTTATGCTAACTGAAGTCCTTAGGCTGTGCCTACCTCAGGCACTGAATTTAGTCCCAAGACCATGAAACTGTCCCGAACTAAGGCCTAGATGCTCGCCCTACATCCGGCCCTGACACTGTCCCTAACTAAGGCCCTAACACTATTGCTAACTGAGGATCTGACACTGGACCTATCAGAGGCCCTCTACTCCTAACTAACGCCTTGAAACTTTCCCTAACGTAGGCGCTGCTACCATCAATATCTAAAGTCCTGACATTATCCTGAGCTAATATCCTGACCCATGTCTTACCAAGGTCCTGAAACTGTCCCAAAGTAAGCCCTGACGCTGTCCCTAAGTGAGGCCCTGAAGCTTTCCCTACCTAACTCAGGCCTTGATGCTGTGACTAACTCAGACCCTGATCATGTCTTTAACTAAGACCCTAAGGCTGATCCAACAGAAGCCCTGATGCTGCTCCTAAGTCATGCCCCCATAGTGTCCCCCACTAAGTGTCTGATGCTAGGCCTCACTCAGACCCTAACGCTCTCCCTAAGTCAGGCTCTGATGCTCTCCCTACCTGAAGCCCTAACACTGGTTCTGAATAAGGCCCTGAGAGTCTCCGTAACAAAGGTCTTCACACTTTCCTTAGGTCATTTCCTGACACTATCCCTAGATGTTAAACTGACACGGTCACTAGCTAATGTCCTGCCTCTTATGCTAACTGAAGCCCTTAGGCTGTGCCTACCTCAGGCACTGAATTTAGTCCCAAGACCATGAAACTGTCCCGAACTAAGGCCTAGATGCTCGCCCTACATCCGGCCCTGACACTGTCCCTAACTAAGGCCCTAACACTATTGCTAACTGAGGATCTGACACTGGACCTATCAGAGGCCCGCTACTCCTAACTAACGCCTTGAAACTTTCCCTAACGTAGGCGCTGCTACCATCAATATCTAAAGTCCTGACATTATCCTGAGCTAATATCCTGACCCATGTCTTACCAAGGTCCTGAAACTCTCCCAACGTTAGCCCTGACACTGTCCCTAAGTGAGGCCCTGAGGCTGTCCCTCACAGAGGTCCTGATAATGTCTTTAACTAAACTCTAATGCTGATCTTACAGAGACCCTTATGTTGATCCTATGTCATGCCCTGACGCTGTCCGTAGCTAAGGCCCTGACTCTAGGCATCACTCAGGCCCTGTCGCTCTCCCTACGTCAGGCTAAGACTCTGTCCCTACCTGAAGCCCGGACACTGGGCCTAAATTAGGCACTGATGCTCTAATTAGCTATGGTCTTGACACTATCCCTAGGTCCTTTCCTGACACTATCCCTAGATCTTAACCTAAACTTGTCTTTAGCTATTGTCGAGCCTCTTATGCTAACTAAATCCCTGATGCTGTCTCTAACTAAGAGCCTGAAATTAGTCCCGAGGCCGTCAACCTGTCCCTAACTGAGGTTGGAGGCTCATCCTAACTGAGGCGCTGACACTGTCCCTAACTAAAGCCCTGACACTACACCTAACTCAGTCCCTGACACTGTACTTTACAAGGGCTCTGATGCTAGTCCTAACTCAGGTCCTGACACTGTCTCTAAGTAAGGCTCAGAATTTGCCCCTAATATAGGCCCTGCTGTCAGCAATAACTAAAAACTGGACACTAGCCTGAGTTAATATCCTGACATATTTCTAACCAAGGTCCTGACACTGTCCCTAAGAAAGCCCTGTCGCTGTCCCTGTGTTAAGAACTGAGGCTGTCCCTAACTCAGGCCCTGAAGCTTTCCCTAACTGAGGCCTAGAAGCTGTGACTAAGTCAGGCCCTGATCATATCTGTAACAAAGACGCTAAGGCTGATCCAACAGAGGCGCTGATTCTGTTCCTAAGTCATGCCCTGACAGTGTCCTCAGCTAAGGGCCTGACGCTAGGCCTCACTCAGGCCCTGTCGCTCTCCCTAAGTCAGGCTCTGATGCTGTCCCTACCTGAAGCCCTGACACTGGTTCTAAATAAGGATCTGATACTCTCAGTAACTAAAGTTTTGACACTATGCTTAGGTCCTTTCCTGACACTATCCCTAGACCATAACCTGACCCTGTCCCTAGCAAATGTCGTGCCTCTTATGCTAACTACAGCCCTGCTGCTGTCCTTAACTAAGGGCCTAAAATTACTCTCGAGGCTGTGACCCTGTCCGTACCTAAGGCCTCGATGTTCGTCCTAATTCAGGGCCTGACACTGTCCCTAACTAAGGCCCTGCTGCCGTCAATATCTAAAGTCCTGACACTATCCTGAGCTAATTTCTTGACCCATCTCTTACCAAGGTCCTGAAACTGTCCCTAAGGAAGCCCTGATGCTGTCTCCAAGTGAGGCCTTGAGGCTGTCCCTAACAGAGGCCCTGATAATATCTTTCACATAGCCCCTGAGGCTGATCCTACCGTGGCTCTTATGCTGCTCCTAAGTCATGCCCTGACACTGTCTCTAGCTAAGGCCCTGACGCTAGGCCTCACTCAGGCCCTGTCCCACTCCCTAAGTCAGGCTCTGACGCTGTTCCTACCCGAAGCCCTGACACTCACTGCTCCTAAATTAGGTCCTGATGTGCTAAGTAACTAAGGTCTTGACACTATCCCTAGGTCATTTCCTGACACTCTCCCTAGACCTTAACCTAACCTTCTCTTTAGCTAATGTCGAGATTAGCTAAAGAGATTCTTTAGAACGAGATTCTTTCATCTTCTGAATATAGTTTTCTTCAAAACATAATTTTTGTAGTGTTACTAACTTTAAACACAATGTACTCAACTGCTGTGGAATATTCCTTCATAGGAGCGTGCATGGTTCACTTCTGCATCTGCTTGTGGTGGTGTTCAGGTTGCTTTCAGCTGTAGATCCCCTTATGCTAGCTAAATCCCTGATTCTGTCCCTAAATGAGGCCCTGAATTTAGGTCCGAGGCCGTGAACCTGTCCCTAACTGAGGCCTGGAGGCTCGTCCTAATGCAGGCCCTGACACTGTCCCCAACTAAGGCTCTGACACTACACCTAACTCAGTCACTGACACTGTACCTAACAAAGGCTCTGATGCTAGTCCTAACTTAGGCCCTGACACTGCCTCTAACTAAGGCCCTGCTGCCGTCAATATCTGAACACCTGATATTATCCTGAGCTAATAGCCTGACCCATGTCTTACCAAGGGCCTGAAACTTTCCCAAAGTAAGCCCTGACGCTGCCCCTAAGTGAGGCCTTGAGGCTATCCCTAACGGAGGCCCTGATAATAGCTTTAACGAAGACCCTAATGCTGATCCTACAGAGGCCTTTATGCTGCTCCTAAGTCATGCCCTGATACTGTCCCTTACTCAGGCCCTAAAGATAGGCCTCACTTAGGCCCTGTTGCTGTACCTCAGTTAGGCTCTGACGCTGTCCGTACATCCAGCCCTGGCGCTGGTCCTGATTAAGGCGCTCACGCTGCTGCTAACTAAGGCCCTGATGCTCTCAATAACTAAGGTCTTCTCGTTAGCCCTTGGTCATCTCCTTGCACTATCTCTGGCCTGGGACCTGACTCTGTCCCGAGATAATCTCCTGCATCTTCTGCTAACTGAAACCCTAATGCTCTCCCTAACTAAGGCCCTGACTACTCCTAACTAAGGCCATGACACTGAATCTAACAAAGGCCCGGAATCTGTCCTTAATATAGGCCCTGCTGCCAGCAATAACTAAAATCCTGACACTCTCCTGAGCTAATATCCTGACTCATTTCTAACCAAGGTCCTGACACTGTCCCTAAGAAAGCCCTGTCGCTGTCTTTAAGTGAAGACCTGAGGCTGTCTGTAACTCAGACCCTGAAGCTTTCCCTAACTGAGGCCTTGACGCTGTGACTAACTTGGGCTCCGGTCATGTCTTTAACTAAGAGCCTAAAGCTGATCCAACAGAGGCACTGATGCTGCTCCTAAGTCATTCCCTGACAGTGTCCCCAGCTAAGGGCCTGACATCAGGCCTCACTCAGGCCCTGTCGCTCTTCCTAAGTCAGGCCCTGATGCTGTGCCTACCTGAAGCCCTAACGCTGCTTCTGAATAAGTCCCTGAGAGTCTCAGTAACAAAGGTCTTCACACTATCCTTAGGTCATTTCCTGACACGATTCCAAGCCTTTACCCTAACCCTGTCCCGAACTAATGTCCTACATCTTATGCTAACTAAAGACCTTATGCTGTGCCTAATTCAGGCACTGAATTTAGTCCCAAGGCCGCTAGACTGTCCCTAACTCGGCTCG
Organism: Balaenoptera borealis; assembly: GCF_965194805.1. Taxonomy (NCBI): domain Eukaryota; kingdom Metazoa; phylum Chordata; class Mammalia; order Artiodactyla; family Balaenopteridae; genus Balaenoptera; species Balaenoptera borealis. The sequence goes on along the minus strand of NW_028122999.1, from coordinate 33,786 downwards.
ATGCCCTTATCGTCACAATGTTCCATGACCACTGTCATCACAATGCTCCACGCCCTTGTCATCACAATGCTCCATAACCCCTGTCATCACAATGCTCCATGACCTTTGTCATCGCAATGCTACATGCCATTGTCATCACAATGCTCCATGCCCTTATCATCACAATGCTCCATGACCCCTTTCATCACAATGCTCCATGACCCTTGTCTCAAATGCTACATGTCTGTGAAATCACAAAGCTCCATGCCCCCTGTCATCACAAGTCTCCATGACTCTTGTCATCACAATGCTCCATGACCCTTGTCATCACAATGCTCCATGATCCTTGTAATCAAAATGCTCCTTGACCCTTTCTTCACAATGTTACAGTACCCCTTTCTTCACAATGCTCCATGCCGCTGGTCACCACAATGCTCCATGACTTCTGTCATCACAATGCTCCATGTCTCTTGTCATTGAAATGCTCCATGGCCCCTGTCATCACAATGCTGCATGATGCTTATAATCTCAATGCTCCATGGTCCTCGTCATCACAAATCTCCACGCATCTGTCATCACAATGCTCCATGACCCCTGTCATCCCAATGCTCCATAGCACTTTTCATCACAATGCTCCATGACCACTTTTATCACAATGTTCCATGACCACTTTAATCACAGTGCTCCATGACCACTTTCATCACAATGCCCCATGACCCCTGTAATCAAAATGCTCCATGGCCCTTGTCGCCACAATGCTCCAGGACCCGTCATCACAATTCTCCATGGCCCTTGTCATCACAATGCTCCATGGCGCTTGTCATCACAATGATCCAGAGCCTTAGTGCTTGAGTTGGGAGTAGTGTCATTGCCTCAGTTAGGGACACTGTCATTGCCTGAATTGGGAGTAGTGTCAGAGCCTTAGTTAGGGACAGCGCCAGGGCGAGTTGGGAGTAGTGCCAGTGCCTTAGTTAGGGACAGCACCAGTGCTTGCGTTGGGAATAGTGTCAGGGCCATAGTTAGGGACAGTGTCAGTGGCTGAGATGGGAATAGTGTCAGGGCCTTAGTTACGGACATTGTCAGTGCCTAAGTTGGGATTTTTGTCAGGGTCTTTATTATGGACAGTGTCAGGGCCTGAGTTAAGAGTAGTGTCAGGGCCTTAATTTGGAAGAGTGTCAGTGTCTCAGTTTGGAGTAGTGTCAGACCCTTGGTTAGGAACAGCCTCAGTGCCTGAGTTGGGAGTAGTGACATGGCTTAAGTTATGGACAGTGTCAGGGACTGAGTTAAGAATAGTCTCAGGACCTTAGTTAGGGACAGTGTCAGTGACTGTGTTAGGAATAGTGTCAGCGCCTAAGTTAGGAATAGTCTGAGACCGGTAGTTAGGAACAGTGTCAGGGCCTGAGTTGTGAGTAGTTTCAGGGCCTTAGTTAGAGAAAGTGTCAGTGCCGGGTTTGGGAGTTATGTCAGGGCCTTAGTTAGGGACAGTGTCAGTGCCTGAGTTGGGAGTAGTGTCAGGGCCTAGTTAGGGACAGGGTCAGTGCCTGAGTTGGGAGTAGTTTCAGGGCCTTAGTTAGAGAAAGTGTCAGTGCCAGAGTTGGGAGTTATGTCAGGGCCTTAGTTAGGGACAGTGTCAGGGCCTGAGTTGGGAGTAGTGTCAGGGCCTAGTTAGGGACAGTGTCAGTGCCTGAGTAGGAAGTAGTGTCAGGGCATTAGGGACAGTGTCAGTGGCTGCAATGGGAGTAGTGTCAGGGTCTTAGTTAGGGAGAGTGTCAGTGCCTGTGTTGGGAATAGTCTCAGGGTCTTTTCTGGGGACAGCATCAGGGCATGAGTTAAAAGTAGTGTCAAGGCCTTAGTTAGGGAGAGTGTCAATGCCTGTGTTGGGAGTAGTGTCAGAGACTTAGTAAGGGACACCGTCAGTGCCTGCGTTGGGAGTAGTGTCAGAGCCTTAGTTAGGGACACCGTGAGTGCCTGCGTTGGGAGTAGTATCAGGCCCTTCGTTAGGGACAGTGTCAGGGTCTGAGGTAGAAGTAGTCTCAGGGCCTTAGTTAGGTAGCGTGTCAATGCCTAAGTAAGTAGTAGTGTGAGGGCCTTAGTTAGGGACAGTGTCAATGCCTGTGTTGGGAGTAGTTTCAGAGACTTAGTAAGGGACACCGTCAGTGCCTGCGTTGGGAGTAGTGTCAGAGCCTTAGTTAGGGACACCGTGAGTGCCTGCGTTGGGAGTAGTATCAGGCCCTTCGTTAGGGACAGTGTCAGGGTCTGAGGTAGAAGTAGTCTCAGGGCCTTAGTTAGGTAGCGTGTCAATGCCTAAGTAAGTAGTAGTGTGAGAGCCTTAGTTAGGGACAGTGTCAATGCCTGTGTTGGGAGTAGTGTCAGAGACTTAGTAAGGGACACCGTCAGTGCCTGCGTTGGGAGTAGTGTCAGAGCCTTAGTTAGGGACACCGTCAGTGCCTGCGTTGGGAGTAGTGTCAGGGCCTTACTTAGGGACAGCGTCAGTGCCTGAGTTAGGAGTAGTGTGATGGCCATAGTTAGGGACACTCTCAGTGCCAGAGTTGGGGGTAGTGTCAGGCCTTTGTTAGGGACTGTGCCTGGGCCTGAGTTAAGAGTAGTGTCAAGTCCTTAGTTAGGGACAGTGTTAGTGCCTGAGTTGAGAGTAATGTCAAGACCTTAGTTAGGGACAATGTCAGTGCGTAGTTTGGGAGTACTGTCAGGGCCTTAGTTAGGGACAGTGTCAGGGCCTGAGTTGGGAGTACTGTCAGGGCGTATTTAGGGACAGTCTCAATGCCTATTTTGGGAGTAGTGTCACTTCCTTAGTTAGTGATATTATCAGCGCCTGAGTAAGGAGTAGTGTCCGGGCCTTAGTTAGGGACAGTGTCAGTTGCTTAGTTAGGAGTAGCGTCACGGCCTAAGTTCGGGCCAGTGTCAGTGCCTGAGTCAGGAGTAGAGTCAGGGCCTAAGTTAAGGACAGTGTCATTGCTTGAGATAGGAGTAGTGTCAGGGCCTTAGTTAGGGACATTGTCAGGGCATGATTTAGGAGTTGTTTTAGGGTGTGAGCTATGAATAAGGTCAGGGCCTTAGTTAGTGACAGTGTCAGTGCTGAGTTTGGAGTAGTATCAGGGCCTTAGTTAGAGACAGTGTCAGGGCCTGAGTTAGGTGTACGTCAGGGCCTTAGTTAGGGACAGTGTCAGAGCCTGATTTAGGAGTAGTGTCAGAGGCTTTGTTAGGGACAGTGTCAGGGCCTGAGTTAAGAGTAGTGTCACAGCTTTAGTTAGGACCAGTGTCAGGGCCTTAGTTAAGTCCAACATCAGCGCCTATGATAGGAATCAGATCAGGACCTGTGTTCCAGGTAATGTCAGGGCCTTATTTAAGAACAGTGTCAGGGCCTGAGTCCTGACTTACTCCTTACTCTCCTCACTAAGGACTTTGGACACTACTGCTAATTCAGGCCCTGATAATGTCCCTAACTAAGGCCCTGAAACTTTCCTTGGCTAAGGCCCTGAACGTCTCCTAAGTCAGGCCCTGATACTGTCCCTAACAATGGCCCTGACACTACACCTAACTGAGGCCCCGACATGATACCTAACAAAGGCTTTGTTGCTAGTCCAAACTAAAGCCCTAAAATTGGTCCTAAATAAGGCCTTGACACTAATCCTAACTCAGGCCCTAAAACTGTCCCTAACTAAGGCCCTGATAGTATGCCTAACTCAGGCCCTCATACGATTCCTAACAATGGCTCTGATGCTAGTCCAAACTAAGGCCCTGAAATTGGTCCTAAATAAGGCCTTGACACTAATCCTAACTCAGGCCCTAGCACTGTCCCTAACTAGGTCTCAGACAGTACACCTAAATCAGACCCTGACACTGTCCCTAAGTGAGGCCCTGAGGCTGTCCCTCACAGAGGTCCTGATAATGTCTTTAACTAAACTCTAATGCTGATCTTACAGAGACCCTTATTTTGATCCTATGTCATGCCCTGACGCTGTCCGTAGCTAAGGCCCTGACTCTAGGCATCACTCAGGCCCTGTCGCTCTCCCTACGTCAGGCTAAGACTCTGTCCCTACCTGAAGCCCTGACACTGGGCCTAAATTAGGCACTGATGCTCTAATTAGCTATGGTCTTGACACTATCCCTAGGTCCTTTCCTGACACTATCCCTAGATCTTAACCTAAACTTGTCTTTAGCTATTGTCGAGCCTCTTATGCTAACTAAATCCCTGATGCTGTCTCTAACTAAGAGCCTGAAATTAGTCCCGAGGCCGTCAACCTGTCCCTAACTGAGGTTGGAGGCTCATCCTAACTGAGGCGCTGACACTGTCCCTAACTAAAGCCCTGACACTACACCTAACTCAGTCCCTGACACTGTACTTTACAAGGGCTCTGATGCTAGTCCTAACTCAGGTCCTGACACTGTCTCTAAGTAAGGCTCAGAATTTGCCCCTAATATAGGCCCTGCTGTCAGCAATAACTAAAAACTGGACACTAGCCTGAGTTAATATCCTGACATATTTCTAACCAAGGTCCTGACACTGTCCCTAAGAAAGCCCTGTCGCTGTCCCTGTGTTAAGAACTGAGGCTGTCCCTAACTCAGGCCCTGAAGCTTTCCCTAACTGAGGCCTAGAAGCTGTGACTAAGTCAGGCCCTGATCATATCTGTAACAAAGACGCTAAGGCTGATCCAACAGAGGCGCTGATTCTGTTCCTAAGTCATGCCCTGACAGTGTCCTCAGCTAAGGGCCTGACGCTAGGCCTCACTCAGGCCCTGTCGCTCTCCCTAAGTCAGGCTCTGATGCTGTCCCTACCTGAAGCCCTGACACTGGTTCTAAATAAGGATCTGATACTCTCAGTAACTAAAGTTTTGACACTATGCTTAGGTCCTTTCCTGACACTATCCCTAGACCATAACCTGACCCTGTCCCTAGCAAATGTCGTGCCTCTTATGCTAACTACAGCCCTGCTGCTGTCCTTAACTAAGGGCCTAAAATTACTCTCGAGGCTGTGACCCTGTCCGTACCTAAGGCCTCGATGTTCGTCCTAATTCAGGGCCTGACACTGTCCCTAACTAAGGCCCTGCTGCCGTCAATATCTAAAGTCCTGACACTATCCTGAGCTAATTTCTTGACCCATCTCTTACCAAGGTCCTGAAACTGTCCCTAAGGAAGCCCTGATGCTGTCTCCAAGTGAGGCCTTGAGGCTGTCCCTAACAGAGGCCCTGATAATATCTTTCACATAGCCCCTGAGGCTGATCCTACCGTGGCTCTTATGCTGCTCCTAAGTCATGCCCTGACACTGTCTCTAGCTAAGGCCCTGACGCTAGGCCTCACTCAGGCCCTGTCCCACTCCCTAAGTCAGGCTCTGACGCTGTTCCTACCCGAAGCCCTGACACTCACTGCTCCTAAATTAGGTCCTGATGTGCTAAGTAACTAAGGTCTTGACACTATCCCTAGGTCATTTCCTGACACTCTCCCTAGACCTTAACCTAACCTTCTCTTTAGCTAATGTCGAGATTAGCTAAAGAGATTCTTTAGAACGAGATTCTTTCATCTTCTGAATATAGTTTTCTTCAAAACATAATTTTTGTAGTGTTACTAACTTTAAACAAAATGTACTCAACTGCTGTGGAATATTCCTTCATAGGAGCGTGCATGGTTCACTTCTGCATCTGCTTGTGGTGGTGTTCAGGTTGCTTTCAGCTGTAGATCCCCTTATGCTAGCTAAATCCCTGATTCTGTCCCTAAATGAGGCCCTGAATTTAGGTCCGAGGCCGTGAACCTGTCCCTAACTGAGGCCTGGAGGCTCGTCCTAATGCAGGCCCTGACACTGTCCCCAACTAAGGCTCTGACACTACACCTAACTCAGTCACTGACACTGTACCTAACAAAGGCTCTGATGCTAGTCCTAACTTAGGCCCTGACACTGCCTCTAACTAAGGCCCTGCTGCCGTCAATATCTGAACACCTGATATTATCCTGAGCTAATAGCCTGACCCATGTCTTACCAAGGTCCTGAAACTTTCCCAAAGTAAGCCCTGACGCTGCCCCTAAGTGAGGCCTTGAGGCTATCCCTAACGGAGGCCCTGATAATAGCTTTAACGAAGACCCTAATGCTGATCCTACAGAGGCCTTTATGCTGCTCCTAAGTCATGCCCTGATACTGTCCCTTACTCAGGCCCTAAAGATAGGCCTCACTTAGGCCCTGTTGCTGTACCTCAGTTAGGCTCTGACGCTGTCCGTACATCCAGCCCTGGCGCTGGTCCTGATTAAGGCGCTCACGCTGCTGCTAACTAAGGCCCTGATGCTCTCAATAACTAAGGTCTTCTCGTTAGCCCTTGGTCATCTCCTTGCACTATCTCTGGCCTGGGACCTGACTCTGTCCCGAGATAATCTCCTGCATCTTCTGCTAACTGAAACCCTAATGCTCTCCCTAACTAAGGCCCTGACTACTCCTAACTAAGGCCATGACACTGAATCTAACAAAGGCCCGGAATCTGTCCTTAATATAGGCCCTGCTGCCAGCAATAACTAAAATCCTGACACTCTCCTGAGCTAATATCCTGACTCATTTCTAACCAAGGTCCTGACACTGTCCCTAAGAAAGCCCTGTCGCTGTCTTTAAGTGAAGACCTGAGGCTGTCTGTAACTCAGACCCTGAAGCTTTCCCTAACTGAGGCCTTGACGCTGTGACTAACTTGGGCTCCGGTCATGTCTTTAACTAAGAGCCTAAAGCTGATCCAACAGAGGCACTGATGCTGCTCCTAAGTCATTCCCTGACAGTGTCCCCAGCTAAGGGCCTGACATCAGGCCTCACTCAGGCCCTGTCGCTCTTCCTAAGTCAGGCCCTGATGCTGTGCCTACCTGAAGCCCTAACGCTGCTTCTGAATAAGTCCCTGAGAGTCTCAGTAACAAAGGTCTTCACACTCTCCTTAGGTCATTTCCTGACACGATTCCAAGCCTTTACCCTAAACCTGTCCCGAGCTAATGTCCTACCTCTTATGCTAACTGAAGACCTTATGCTGTGCCTAATTCAGGCACTGAATTTAGTCCCAAGGCCGCTAGACTGTCCCTAACTCGGCTCAATGCCCTTATCGTCACAATGTTCCATGACCACTGTCATCACAATGCTCCACGCCCTTGTCATCACAATGCTCCATAACCCCTGTCATCACAATGCTCCATGACTTTTGTCATCGCAATGCTACATGCCATTGTCATCACAATGCTCCATGCCCTTATCATCACAATGCTCCATGACCCCTTTCATCACAATGCTCCATGACCATTGTCTCAAATGCTACATGTCTGTGAAATCACAAAGCTCCATGCCCCCTGTCATCACAAGTCTCCATGACTCTTGTCATCACAATGCTCCATGACCCTTGTCATCACAATGCTCCATGATCCTTGTAATCAAAATGCTCCTTGACCCTTTCTTCACAATGTTACAGTACCCCTTTCTTCACAATGCTCCATGCCGCTGGTCACCACAATGCTCCATGACTTCTGTCATCACAATGCTCCATGTCTCTTGTCATTAAAATGCTCCATGGCCCCTGTCATCACAATGCTGCATGATGCTTATAATCTCAATGCTCCATGGTCCTCGTCATCACAAATCTCCACGCATCTGTCATCACAATGCTCCATGACCCCTGTCATCCCAATGCTCCATAGCACTTTTCATCACAATGCTCCATGACCACTTTTATCACAATGTTCCATGACCACTTTAATCACAGTGCTCCATGACCACTTTCATCACAATGCCCCATGACCCCTGTAATCAAAATGCTCCATGGCCCTTGTCGCCACAATGCTCCAGGACCCGTCATCACAATTCTCCATGGCCCTTGTCATCACAATGCTCCATGGCGCTTGTCATCACAATGATCCAGAGCCTTAGTGCTTGAGTTGGGAGTAGTGTCATTGCCTCAGTTAGGGACACTGTCATTGCCTGAATTGGGAGTAGTGTCAGAGCCTTAGTTAGGGACAGCGCCAGGGCGAGTTGGGAGTAGTGCCAGTGCCTTAGTTAGGGACAGCACCAGTGCTTGCGTTGGGAATAGTGTCAGGGCCATAGTTAGGGACAGTGTCAGTGGCTGAGATGGGAATAGTGTCAGGGCCTTAGTTACGGACATTGTCAGTGCCTAAGTTGGGATTTTTGTCAGGGTCTTTATTATGGACAGTGTCAGGGCCTGAGTTAAGAGTAGTGTCAGGGCCTTAATTTGGAAGAGTGTCAGTGTCTCAGTTTGGAGTAGTGTCAGACCCTTGGTTAGGAACAGCCTCAGTGCCTGAGTTGGGAGTAGTGACATGGCTTAAGTTATGGACAGTGTCAGTGACTGAGTTAAGAATAGTCTCAGGACCTTAGTTAGGGACAGTGTCAGTGACTGTGTTAGGAATAGTGTCAGCGCCTAAGTTAGGAATAGTCTGAGACCGGTAGTTAGGAACAGTGTCAGGGCCTGAGTTGTGAGTAGTTTCAGGGCCTTAGTTAGAGAAAGTGTCAGTGCCGGGTTTGGGAGTTATGTCAGGGCCTTAGTTAGGGACAGTGTCAGTGCCTGAGTTGGGAGTAGTGTCAGGGCCTAGTTAGGGACAGGGTCAGTGCCTGAGTTGGGAGTAGTTTCAGGGCCTTAGTTAGAGAAAGTGTCAGTGCCAGAGTTGGGAGTTATGTCAGGGCCTTAGTTAGGGACAGTGTCAGGGCCTGAGTTGGGAGTAGTGTCAGGGCCTAGTTAGGGACAGTGTCAGTGCCTGAGTAGGAAGTAGTGTCAGGGCATTAGGGACAGTGTCAGTGGCTGCAATGGGAGTAGTGTCAGGGTCTTAGTTAGGGAGAGTGTCAGTGCCTGTGTTGGGAATAGTCTCAGGGTCTTTTCTGGGGACAGCATCAGGGCATGAGTTAAAAGTAGTGTCAAGGCCTTAGTTAGGGAGAGTGTCAATGCCTGTGTTGGGAGTAGTGTCAGAGACTTAGTAAGGGACACCGTCAGTGCCTGCGTTGGGAGTAGTGTCAGAGCCTTAGTTAGGGACACCGTGAGTGCCTGCGTTGGGAGTAGTATCAGGCCCTTCGTTAGGGACAGTGTCAGGGTCTGAGGTAGAAGTAGTCTCAGGGCCTTAGTTAGGTAGCGTGTCAATGCCTAAGTAAGTAGTAGTGTGAGGGCCTTAGTTAGGGACAGTGTCAATGCCTGTGTTGGGAGTAGTTTCAGAGACTTAGTAAGGGACACCGTCAGTGCCTGCGTTGGGAGTAGTGTCAGAGCCTTAGTTAGGGACACCGTGAGTGCCTGCGTTGGGAGTAGTATCAGGCCCTTCGTTAGGGACAGTGTCAGGGTCTGAGGTAGAAGTAGTCTCAGGGCCTTAGTTAGGTAGCGTGTCAATGCCTAAGTAAGTAGTAGTGTGAGAGCCTTAGTTAGGGACAGTGTCAATGCCTGTGTTGGGAGTAGTGTCAGAGACTTAGTAAGGGACACCGTCAGTGCCTGCGTTGGGAGTAGTGTCAGAGCCTTAGTTAGGGACACCGTCAGTGCCTGCGTTGGGAGTAGTGTCAGGGCCTTACTTAGGGACAGCGTCAGTGCCTGAGTTAGGAGTAGTGTGATGGCCATAGTTAGGGACACTCTCAGTGCCAGAGTTGGGGGTAGTGTCAGGCCTTTGTTAGGGACTGTGCCTGGGCCTGAGTTAAGAGTAGTGTCAAGTCCTTAGTTAGGGACAGTGTTAGTGCCTGAGTTGAGAGTAATGTCAAGACCTTAGTTAGGGACAATGTCAGTGCGTAGTTTGGGAGTACTGTCAGGGCCTTAGTTAGGGACAGTGTCAGGGCCTGAGTTGGGAGTACTGTCAGGGCGTATTTAGGGACAGTCTCAATGCCTATTTTGGGAGTAGTGTCACTTCCTTAGTTAGTGATATTATCAGCGCCTGAGTAAGGAGTAGTGTCCGGGCCTTAGTTAGGGACAGTGTCAGTTGCTTAGTTAGGAGTAGCGTCACGAACTAAGTTAGGGCCAGTGTCAGTGCCTGAGTCAGGAGTAGAGTCAAGGCCTAAGTTAAGGACAGTGTCATTGCTTGAGATAGGAGTAGTGTCAGGGCCTTAGTTAGGGACATTGTCAGGGCATGATTTAGGAGATGTGTTAGGGCGTGAGCTATGAAGAGTGTCAGGGCCTTAGTTAGTGACAGTGTCAGTGCTGAGTTTGGAGTAGTATCAGGGCCTTAGTTAGAGACAGTGTCAGGGCCTGAGTTAGGTGTACGTCAGGGCCTTAGTTAGGGACAGTGTCAGAGCCTGATTTAGGAGTAGTGTCAGAGGCTTTGTTAGGGACAGTGTCAGGGCCTGAGTTAAGAGTAGTGTCACAGCTTTAGTTAGGACCAGTGTCAGGGCCTTAGTTAAGTCCAACATCAGCGCCTATGATAGGAATCAGATCAGGACCTGTGTTCCAGGTAATGTCAGGGCCTTATTTAAGAACAGTGTCAGGGCCTGAGTCCTGACTTACTCCTTACTCTCCTCACTAAGGACTTTGGACACTACTGCTAATTCAGGCCCTGATAATGTCCCTAACTAAGGCCTTGACACTTTCCTTGGCTAAGGCCCTGAACTTCTCCTAAGTCAGGCCCTGATACTGTCCCTAACAATGGCCCTGACACTACACCTAACTAAGGCCCCGACATGATACCTAACAAAGGCTTTGTTGCTAGTCCAAACTAAAGCCCTAAAATTGGTCCTAAATAAGGCCTTGACACTAATCCTAACTCAGGCCCTAAAACTGTCCCTAACTAAGGCCCTGATAGTATGCCTAACTCAGGCCCTCATACGATTCCTAACAATGGCTCTGATGCTAGTCCAAACTAAGGCCCTGAAATTGGTCCTAAATAAGGCCTTGACACTAATCCTAACTCAGGCCCTAGCACTGTCCCTAACTAGGTCTCAGACAGTACACCTAAATCAGACCCTGACACTGTCCCTAAGTGAGGCCCTGAGGCTGTCCCTCACAGAGGTCCTGATAATGTCTTTAACTAAACTCTAATGCTGATCTTACAGAGACCCTTATGTTGATCCTATGTCATGCCCTGACGCTGTCCGTAGCTAAGGCCCTGACTCTAGGCATCACTCAGGCCCTGTCGCTCTCCCTACGTCAGGCTAAGACTCTGTCCCTACCTGAAGCCCTGACACTGGGCCTAAATTAGGCACTGATGCTCTAATTAGCTATGGTCTTGACACTATCCCTAGGTCCTTTCCTGACACTATCCCTAGATCTTAACCTAAACTTGTCTTTAGCTATTGTCGAGCCTCTTATGCTAACTAAATCCCTGATGCTGTCTCTAACTAAGAGCCTGAAATTAGTCCCGAGGCCGTCAACCTGTCCCTAACTGAGGTTGGAGGCTCATCCTAACTGAGGCGCTGACACTGTCCCTAACTAAAGCCCTGACACTACACCTAACTCAGTCCCTGACACTGTACTTTACAAGGGCTCTGATGCTAGTCCTAACTCAGGTCCTGACACTGTCTCTAAGTAAGGCTCAGAATTTGCCCCTAATATAGGCCCTGCTGTCAGCAATAACTAAAAACTGGACACTAGCCTGAGTTAATATCCTGACATATTTCTAACCAAGGTCCTGACACTGTCCCTAAGAAAGCCCTGTCGCTGTCCCTGTGTTAAGAACTGAGGCTGTCCCTAACTCAGGCCCTGAAGCTTTCCCTAACTGAGGCCTAGAAGCTGTGACTAAGTCAGGCCCTGATCATATCTGTAACAAAGACGCTAAGGCTGATCCAACAGAGGCGCTGATTCTGTTCCTAAGTCATGCCCTGACAGTGTCCTCAGCTAAGGGCCTGACGCTAGGCCTCACTCAGGCCCTGTCGCTCTCCCTAAGTCAGGCTCTGATGCTGTCCCTACCTGAAGCCCTGACACTGGTTCTAAATAAGGATCTGATACTCTCAGTAACTAAAGTTTTGACACTATGCTTAGGTCCTTTCCTGACACTATCCCTAGACCATAACCTGACCCTGTCCCTAGCAAATGTCGTGCCTCTTATGCTAACTACAGCCCTGCTGCTGTCCTTAACTAAGGGCCTAAAATTACTCTCGAGGCTGTGACCCTGTCCGTACCTAAGGCCTCGATGTTCGTCCTAATTCAGGGCCTGACACTGTCCCTAACTAAGGCCCTGCTGCCGTCAATATCTAAAGTCCTGACACTATCCTGAGCTAATTTCTTGACCCATCTCTTACCAAGGTCCTGAAACTGTCCCTAAGGAAGCCCTGATGCTGTCTCCAAGTGAGGCCTTGAGGCTGTCCCTAACAGAGGCCCTGATAATATCTTTCACATAGCCCCTGAGGCTGATCCTACCGGGGCTCTTATGCTGCTCCTAAGTCATGCCCTGACACTGTCTCTAGCTAAGGCCCTGACGCTAGGCCTCACTCAGGCCCTGTCCCACTCCCTAAGTCAGGCTCTGACGCTGTTCCTACCCGAAGCCCTGACACTCACTGCTCCTAAATTAGGTCCTGATGTGCTAAGTAACTAAGGTCTTGACACTATCCCTAGGTCATTTCCTGACACTCTCCCTAGACCTTAACCTAACCTTCTCTTTAGCTAATGTCGAGATTAGCTAAAGAGATTCTTTAGAACGAGATTCTTTCATCTTCTGAATATAGTTTTCTTCAAAACATAATTTTTGTAGTGTTACTAACTTTAAACAAAATGTACTCAACTGCTGTGGAATATTCCTTCATAGGAGCGTGCATGGTTCACTTCTGCATCTGCTTGTGGTGGTGTTCAGGTTGCTTTCAGCTGTAGATCCCCTTATGCTAGCTAAATCCCTGATTCTGTCCCTAAATGAGGCCCTGAATTTAGGTCCGAGGCCGTGAACCTGTCCCTAACTGAGGCCTGGAGGCTCGTCCTAATGCAGGCCCTGACACTGTCCCCAACTAAGGCTCTGACACTACACCTAACTCAGTCACTGACACTGTACCTAACAAAGGCTCTGATGCTAGTCCTAACTTAGGCCCTGACACTGCCTCTAACTAAGGCCCTGCTGCCGTCAATATCTGAACACCTGATATTATCCTGAGCTAATAGCCTGACCCATGTCTTACCAAGGTCCTGAAACTTTCCCAAAGTAAGCCCTGACGCTGCCCCTAAGTGAGGCCTTGAGGCTATCCCTAACGGAGGCCCTGATAATAGCTTTAACGAAGACCCTAATGCTGATCCTACAGAGGCCTTTATGCTGCTCCTAAGTCATGCCCTGATACTGTCCCTTACTCAGGCCCTAAAGATAGGCCTCACTTAGGCCCTGTTGCTGTACCTCAGTTAGGCTCTGACGCTGTCCGTACATCCAGCCCTGGCGCTGGTCCTGATTAAGGCGCTCACGCTGCTGCTAACTAAGGCCCTGATGCTCTCAATAACTAAGGTCTTCTCGTTAGCCCTTGGTCATCTCCTTGCACTATCTCTGGCCTGGGACCTGACTCTGTCCCGAGATAATCTCCTGCATCTTCTGCTAACTGAAACCCTAATGCTCTCCCTAACTAAGGCCCTGACTACTCCTAACTAAGGCCATGACACTGAATCTAACAAAGGCCCGGAATCTGTCCTTAATATAGGCCCTGCTGCCAGCAATAACTAAAATCCTGACACTCTCCTGAGCTAATATCCTGACTCATTTCTAACCAAGGTCCTGACACTGTCCCTAAGAAAGCCCTGTCGCTGTCTTTAAGTGAAGACCTGAGGCTGTCTGTAACTCAGACCCTGAAGCTTTCCCTAACTGAGGCCTTGACGCTGTGACTAACTTGGGCTCCGGTCATGTCTTTAACTAAGAGCCTAAAGCTGATCCAACAGAGGCACTGATGCTGCTCCTAAGTCATTCCCTGACAGTGTCCCCAGCTAAGGGCCTGACATCAGGCCTCACTCAGGCCCTGTCGCTCTTCCTAAGTCAGGCCCTGATGCTGTGCCTACCTGAAGCCCTAACGCTGCTTCTGAATAAGTCCCTGAGAGTCTCAGTAACAAAGGTCTTCACACTATCCTTAGGTCATTTCCTGACACGATTCCAAGCCTTTACCCTAACCCTGTCCCGAACTAATGTCCTACATCTTATGCTAACTAAAGACCTTATGCTGTGCCTAATTCAGGCACTGAATTTAGTCCCAAGGCCGCTAGACTGTCCCTAACTCGGCTCGATGCCCTTATCGTCACAATGTTCCATGACCACTGTCATCACAATGCTCCACGCCCTTGTCATCACAATGCTCCATAACCCCTGTCATCACAATGCTCCATGACCTTTGTCATCGCAATGCTACATGCCATTGTCATCACAATGCTCCATGCCCTTATCATCACAATGCTCCATGACCCCTTTCATCACAATGCTCCATGACCATTGTCTCAAATGCTACATGTCTGTGAAATCACAAAGCTCCATGCCCCCTGTCATCACAAGTCTCCATGACTCTTGTCATCACAATGCTCCATGACCCTTGTCATCACAATGCTCCATGATCCTTGTAATCAAAATGCTCCTTGACCCTTTCTTCACAATGTTACAGTACCCCTTTCTTCACAATGCTCCATGCCGCTGGTCACCACAATGCTCCATGACTTCTGTCATCACAATGCTCCATGTCTCTTGTCATTAAAATGCTCCATGGCCCCTGTCATCACAATGCTGCATGATGCTTATAATCTCAATGCTCCATGGTCCTCGTCATCACAAATCTCCACGCATCTGTCATCACAATGCTCCATGACCCCTGTCATCCCAATGCTCCATAGCACTTTTCATCACAATGCTCCATGACCACTTTTATCACAATGTTCCATGACCACTTTAATCACAGTGCTCCATGACCACTTTCATCACAATGCCCCATGACCCCTGTAATCAAAATGCTCCATGGCCCTTGTCGCCACAATGCTCCAGGACCCGTCATCACAATTCTCCATGGCCCTTGTCATCACAATGCTCCATGGCGCTTGTCATCACAATGATCCAGAGCCTTAGTGCTTGAGTTGGGAGTAGTGTCATTGCCTCAGTTAGGGACACTGTCATTGCCTGAATTGGGAGTAGTGTCAGAGCCTTAGTTAGGGACAGCGCCAGGGCGAGTTGGGAGTAGTGCCAGTGCCTTAGTTAGGGACAGCACCAGTGCTTGCGTTGGGAATAGTGTCAGGGCCATAGTTAGGGACAGTGTCAGTGGCTGAGATGGGAATAGTGTCAGGGCCTTAGTTACGGACATTGTCAGTGCCTAAGTTGGGATTTTTGTCAGGGTCTTTATTATGGACAGTGTCAGGGCCTGAGTTAAGAGTAGTGTCAGGGCCTTAATTTGGAAGAGTGTCAGTGTCTCAGTTTGGAGTAGTGTCAGACCCTTGGTTAGGAACAGCCTCAGTGCCTGAGTTGGGAGTAGTGACATGGCTTAAGTTATGGACAGTGTCAGGGACTGAGTTAAGAATAGTCTCAGGACCTTAGTTAGGGACAGTGTCAGTGACTGTGTTAGGAATAGTGTCAGCGCCTAAGTTAGGAATAGTCTGAGACCGGTAGTTAGGAACAGTGTCAGGGCCTGAGTTGTGAGTAGTTTCAGGGCCTTAGTTAGAGAAAGTGTCAGTGCCGGGTTTGGGAGTTATGTCAGGGCCTTAGTTAGGGACAGTGTCAGTGCCTGAGTTGGGAGTAGTGTCAGGGCCTAGTTAGGGACAGGGTCAGTGCCTGAGTTGGGAGTAGTTTCAGGGCCTTAGTTAGAGAAAGTGTCAGTGCCAGAGTTGGGAGTTATGTCAGGGCCTTAGTTAGGGACAGTGTCAGGGCCTGAGTTGGGAGTAGTGTCAGGGCCTAGTAAGGGACAGTGTCAGTGCCTGAGTAGGAAGTAGTGTCAGGGCATTAGGGACAGTGTCAGTGGCTGCAATGGGAGTAGTGTCAGGGTCTTAGTTAGGGAGAGTGTCAGTGCCTGTGTTGGGAATAGTCTCAGGGTCTTTTCTGGGGACAGCATCAGGGCATGAGTTAAAAGTAGTGTCAAGACCTTAGTGAGGGAGAGTGTCAGTGCCTGTGTTGGGAGTAGTATCAGGCCCTTCGTTAGGGACAGTGTCAGGGTCTGAGGTAGAAGTAGTCTCAGGGCCTTATTTAGGTAGCGTGTCAATGCCTAAGTAAGTAGTAGTGTGAGGGCCTTAGTTAGGGACAGTGTCAATGCCTGTGTTGGGAGTAGTGTCAGAGACTTAGTAAGGGACACCGTCAGTGCCTGCGTTGGGAGTAGTGTCAGAGCCTTAGTTAGGGACAGTGTCAGGGTCTGAGGTAGAAGTAGTCTCAGGGCCTTAGTTAGGTAGCGTGTCAATGTCTAAGTAAGTAGTAGTGTGAGGGCCTTAGTTAGGGACAGTGTCAATGCCTGTGTTGGGAGTAGTGTCAGAGACTTAGTAAGGGACACCGTCAGTGCCTGCGTTGGGAGTAGTATCAGGCCCTTCGTTAGGGACAGTGTCAGGGTCTGAGGTAGAAGTAGTCTCAGGGCCTTAGTTAGGTAGCGTGTCAATGCCTAAGTAAGTAGTAATGTGAGGGCCTTAGTTAGGGACAGTGTCAATGCCTGTGTTGGGAGTAGTGTCAGAGACTTAGTAAGGGACACCGTCAGTGCCTGCGTTGGGAGTAGTGTCAGAGCCTTAGTTAGGGACACCGTCAGTGCCTGCGTTGGGAGTAGTGTCAGGGCCTTACTTAGGGACAGCGTCAGTGCCTGAGTTAGGAGTAGTGTGATGGCCGTAGTTAGGGACACTCTCAGTGCCAGAGTTGGGGGTAGTGTCAGGCCTTTGTTAGGGACTGTGCCTGGGCCTGAGTTAAGAGTAGTGTCAAGTCCTTAGTTAGGGACAGTGTTAGTGCCTGAGTTGAGAGTAATGTCAAGACCTTAGTTAGGGACAATGTCAGTGCGTAGTTTGGGAGTACTGTCAGGGCCTTAGTTAGGGACAGTGTCAGTGCCTGAGTTGGGAGTACTGTCAGGGCGTATTTAGGGACAGTCTCAATGCCTATTTTGGGAGTAGTGTCACGGCCTTAGTTAGTGATATTATCAGTGCCTGAGTAAGGAGTAGTGTCCGGGCCTTAGTTAGGGACAGTGTCAGTTGCTTAGTTAGGAGTAGCGTCACGAACTAAGTTAGGGCCAGTGTCAGTGCCTGAGTCAGGAGTAGAGTCAAGGCCTAAGTTAAGGACAGTGTCATTGCTTGAGATAGGAGTAGTGTCAGGGCCTTAGTTAGGGACATTGTCAGGGCATGATTTAGGAGATGTGTTAGGGCGTGAGCTATGAAGAGTGTCAGGGCCTTAGTTAGTGACAGTGTCAGTGCTGAGTTTGGAGTAGTATCAGGGCCTTAGTTAGAGACAGTGTCAGGGCCTGAGTTAGGTGTACGTCAGGGCCTTAGTTAGGGACAGTGTCAGAGCCTGATTTAGGAGTAGTGTCAGAGGCTTTGTTAGGGACAGTGTCAGGGCCTGAGTTAAGAGTAGTGTCACAGCTTTAGTTAGGACCAGTGTCAGGGCCTTAGTTAAGTCCAACATCAGCGCCTATGATAGGAATCAGATCAGGACCTGTGTTCCAGGTAATGTCAGGGCCTTATTTAAGAACAGTGTCAGGGCCTGAGTCCTGACTTACTCCTTACTCTCCTCACTAAGGACTTTGGACACTACTGCTAATTCAGGCCCTGATAATGTCCCTAACTAAGGCCTTGACACTTTCCTTGGCTAAGGCCCTGAACTTCTCCTAAGTCAGGCCCTGATACTGTCCCTAACAATGGCCCTGACACTACACCTAACTAAGGCCCCGACATGATACCTAACAAAGGCTTTGTTGCTAGTCCAAACTAAAGCCCTAAAATTGGTCCTAAATAAGGCCTTGACACTAATCCTAACTCAGGCCCTAAAACTGTCCCTAACTAAGGCCCTGATAGTATGCCTAACTCAGGCCCTCATACGATTCCTAACAATGGCTCTGATGCTAGTCCAAACTAAGGCCCTGAAATTGGTCCTAAATAAGGCCTTGACACTAATCCTAACTCAGGCCCTAGCACTGTCCCTAACTAGGTCTCAGACAGTACACCTAAATCAGACCCTGACACTGTCCCTAAGTGAGGCCCTGAGGCTGTCCCTCACAGAGGTCCTGATAATGTCTTTAACTAAACTCTAATGCTGATCTTACAGAGACCCTTATGTTGATCCTATGTCATGCCCTGACGCTGTCCGTAGCTAAGGCCCTGACTCTAGGCATCACTCAGGCCCTGTCGCTCTCCCTACGTCAGGCTAAGACTCTGTCCCTACCTGAAGCCCTGGCACTGGGCCTAAATTAGGCACTGATGCTCTAATTAGCTATGGTCTTGACACTATCCCTAGGTCCTTTCCTGACACTATCCCTAGATCTTAACCTAAACTTGTCTTTAGCTATTGTCGAGCCTCTTATGCTAACTAAATCCCTGATGCTGTCTCTAACTAAGAGCCTGAAATTAGTCCCGAGGCCGTCAACCTGTCCCTAACTGAGGTTGGAGGCTCATCCTAACTGAGGCGCTGACACTGTCCCTAACTAAAGCCCTGACACTACACCTAACTCAGTCCCTGACACTGTACTTTACAAGGGCTCTGATGCTAGTCCTAACTCAGGTCCTGACACTGTCTCTAAGTAAGGCTCAGAATTTGCCCCTAATATAGGCCCTGCTGTCAGCAATAACTAAAAACTGGACACTAGCCTGAGTTAATATCCTGACATATTTCTAACCAAGGTCCTGACACTGTCCCTAAGAAAGCCCTGTCGCTGTCCCTGTGTTAAGAACTGAGGCTGTCCCTAACTCAGGCCCTGAAGCTTTCCCTAACTGAGGCCTAGAAGCTGTGACTAAGTCAGGCCCTGATCATATCTGTAACAAAGACGCTAAGGCTGATCCAACAGAGGCGCTGATTCTGTTCCTAAGTCATGCCCTGACAGTGTCCTCAGCTAAGGGCCTGACGCTAGGCCTCACTCAGGCCCTGTCGCTCTCCCTAAGTCAGGCTCTGATGCTGTCCCTACCTGAAGCCCTGACACTGGTTCTAAATAAGGATCTGATACTCTCAGTAACTAAAGTTTTGACACTATGCTTAGGTCCTTTCCTGACACTATCCCTAGACCATAACCTGACCCTGTCCCTAGCAAATGTCGTGCCTCTTATGCTAACTACAGCCCTGCTGCTGTCCTTAACTAAGGGCCTAAAATTACTCTCGAGGCTGTGACCCTGTCCGTACCTAAGGCCTCGATGTTCGTCCTAATTCAGGGCCTGACACTGTCCCTAACTAAGGCCCTGCTGCCGTCAATATCTAAAGTCCTGACACTATCCTGAGCTAATTTCTTGACCCATCTCTTACCAAGGTCCTGAAACTGTCCCTAAGGAAGCCCTGATGCTGTCTCCAAGTGAGGCCTTGAGGCTGTCCCTAACAGAGGCCCTGATAATATCTTTCACATAGCCCCTGAGGCTGATCCTACCGGGGCTCTTATGCTGCTCCTAAGTCATGCCCTGACACTGTCTCTAGCTAAGGCCCTGACGCTAGGCCTCACTCAGGCCCTGTCCCACTCCCTAAGTCAGGCTCTGACGCTGTTCCTACCCGAAGCCCTGACACTCACTGCTCCTAAATTAGGTCCTGATGTGCTAAGTAACTAAGGTCTTGACACTATCCCTAGGTCATTTCCTGACACTCTCCCTAGACCTTAACCTAACCTTCTCTTTAGCTAATGTCGAGATTAGCTAAAGAGATTCTTTAGAACGAGATTCTTTCATCTTCTGAATATAGTTTTCTTCAAAACATAATTTTTATAGTGTTACTAACTTTAAACAAAATGTACTCAACTGCTGTGGAATATTCCTTCATAGGAGCGTGCATGGTTCACTTCTGCATCTGCTTGTGGTGGTGTTCAGGTTGCTTTCAGCTGTAGATCCCCTTATGCTAGCTAAATCCCTGATTCTGTCCCTAAATGAGGCCCTGAATTTAGGTCCGAGGCCGTGAACCTGTCCCTAACTGAGGCCTGGAGGCTCGTTCTAATGCAGGCCCTGACACTGTCCCCAACTAAGGCTCTGACACTACACCTAACTCAGTCACTGACACTGTACCTAACAAAGGCTCTGATGCTAGTCCTAACTTAGGCCCTGACACTGCCTCTAACTAAGGCCCTGCTGCCGTCAATATCTGAACACCTGATATTATCCTGAGCTAATAGCCTGACCCATGTCTTACCAAGGTCCTGAAACTTTCCCAAAGTAAGCCCTGACGCTGCCCCTAAGTGAGGCCTTGAGGCTATCCCTAACGGAGGCCCTGATAATAGCTTTAACGAAGACCCTAATGCTGATCCTACAGAGGCCTTTATGCTGCTCCTAAGTCATGCCCTGATACTGTCCCTTACTCAGGCCCTAAAGATAGGCCTCACTTAGGCCCTGTTGCTGTACCTCAGTTAGGCTCTGACGCTGTCCGTACATCCAGCCCTGGCGCTGGTCCTGATTAAGGCGCTCACGCTGCTGCTAACTAAGGCCCTGATGCTCTCAATAACTAAGGTCTTCTCGTTAGCCCTTGGTCATCTCCTTGCACTATCTCTGGCCTGGGACCTGACTCTGTCCCGAGATAATCTCCTGCATCTTCTGCTAACTGAAACCCTAATGCTCTCCCTAACTAAGGCCCTGACTACTCCTAACTAAGGCCATGACACTGAATCTAACAAAGGCCCGGAATCTGTCCTTAATATAGGCCCTGCTGCCAGCAATAACTAAAATCCTGACACTCTCCTGAGCTAATATCCTGACTCATTTCTAACCAAGGTCCTGACACTGTCCCTAAGAAAGCCCTGTCGCTGTCTTTAAGTGAAGACCTGAGGCTGTCTGTAACTCAGACCCTGAAGCTTTCCCTAACTGAGGCCTTGACGCTGTGACTAACTTGGGCTCCGGTCATGTCTTTAACTAAGAGCCTAAAGCTGATCCAACAGAGGCACTGATGCTGCTCCTAAGTCATTCCCTGACAGTGTCCCCAGCTAAGGGCCTGACATCAGGCCTCACTCAGGCCCTGTCGCTCTTCCTAAGTCAGGCCCTGATGCTGTGCCTACCTGAAGCCCTAACGCTGCTTCTGAATAAGTCCCTGAGAGTCTCAGTAACAAAGGTCTTCACACTATCCTTAGGTCATTTCCTGACACGATTCCAAGCCTTTACCCTAACCCTGTCCCGAACTAATGTCCTACATCTTATGCTAACTAAAGACCTTATGCTGTGCCTAATTCAGGCACTGAATTTAGTCCCAAGGCCGCTAGACTGTCCCTAACTCGGCTCGATGCCCTTATCGTCACAATGTTCCATGACCACTGTCATCACAATGCTCCACGCCCTTGTCATCACAATGCTCCATAACCCCTGTCATCACAATGCTCCATGACCTTTGTCATCGCAATGCTACATGCCATTGTCATCACAATGCTCCATGCCCTTATCATCACAATGCTCCATGACCCCTTTCATCACAATGCTCCATGACCATTGTCTCAAATGCTACATGTCTGTGAAATCACAAAGCTCCATGCCCCCTGTCATCACAAGTCTCCATGACTCTTGTCATCACAATGCTCCATGACCCTTGTCATCACAATGCTCCATGATCCTTGTAATCAAAATGCTCCTTGACCCTTTCTTCACAATGTTACAGTACCCCTTTCTTCACAATGCTCCATGCCGCTGGTCACCACAATGCTCCATGACTTCTGTCATCACAATGCTCCATGTCTCTTGTCATTAAAATGCTCCATGGCCCCTGTCATCACAATGCTGCATGATGCTTATAATCTCAATGCTCCATGGTCCTCGTCATCACAAATCTCCACGCATCTGTCATCACAATGCTCCATGACCCCTGTCATCCCAATGCTCCATAGCACTTTTCATCACAATGCTCCATGACCACTTTTATCACAATGTTCCATGACCACTTTAATCACAGTGCTCCATGACCACTTTCATCACAATGCCCCATGACCCCTGTAATCAAAATGCTCCATGGCCCTTGTCGCCACAATGCTCCAGGACCCGTCATCACAATTCTCCATGGCCCTTGTCATCACAATGCTCCATGGCGCTTGTCATCACAATGATCCAGAGCCTTAGTGCTTGAGTTGGGAGTAGTGTCATTGCCTCAGTTAGGGACACTGTCATTGCCTGAATTGGGAGTAGTGTCAGAGCCTTAGTTAGGGACAGCGCCAGGGCGAGTTGGGAGTAGTGCCAGTGCCTTAGTTAGGGACAGCACCAGTGCTTGCGTTGGGAATAGTGTCAGGGCCATAGTTAGGGACAGTGTCAGTGGCTGAGATGGGAATAGTGTCAGGGCCTTAGTTACGGACATTGTCAGTGCCTAAGTTGGGATTTTTGTCAGGGTCTTTATTATGGACAGTGTCAGGGCCTGAGTTAAGAGTAGTGTCAGGGCCTTAATTTGGAAGAGTGTCAGTGTCTCAGTTTGGAGTAGTGTCAGACCCTTGGTTAGGAACAGCCTCAGTGCCTGAGTTGGGAGTAGTGACATGGCTTAAGTTATGGACAGTGTCAGGGACTGAGTTAAGAATAGTCTCAGGACCTTAGTTAGGGACAGTGTCAGTGACTGTGTTAGGAATAGTGTCAGCGCCTAAGTTAGGAATAGTCTGAGACCGGTAGTTAGGAACAGTGTCAGGGCCTGAGTTGTGAGTAGTTTCAGGGCCTTAGTTAGAGAAAGTGTCAGTGCCGGGTTTGGGAGTTATGTCAGGGCCTTAGTTAGGGACAGTGTCAGTGCCTGAGTTGGGAGTAGTGTCAGGGCCTAGTTAGGGACAGGGTCAGTGCCTGAGTTGGGAGTAGTTTCAGGGCCTTAGTTAGAGAAAGTGTCAGTGCCAGAGTTGGGAGTTATGTCAGGGCCTTAGTTAGGGACAGTGTCAGGGCCTGAGTTGGGAGTAGTGTCAGGGCCTAGTAAGGGACAGTGTCAGTGCCTGAGTAGGAAGTAGTGTCAGGGCATTAGGGACAGTGTCAGTGGCTGCAATGGGAGTAGTGTCAGGGTCTTAGTTAGGGAGAGTGTCAGTGCCTGTGTTGGGAATAGTCTCAGGGTCTTTTCTGGGGACAGCATCAGGGCATGAGTTAAAAGTAGTGTCAAGACCTTAGTGAGGGAGAGTGTCAGTGCCTGTGTTGGGAGTAGTATCAGGCCCTTCGTTAGGGACAGTGTCAGGGTCTGAGGTAGAAGTAGTCTCAGGGCCTTATTTAGGTAGCGTGTCAATGCCTAAGTAAGTAGTAGTGTGAGGGCCTTAGTTAGGGACAGTGTCAATGCCTGTGTTGGGAGTAGTGTCAGAGACTTAGTAAGGGACACCGTCAGTGCCTGCGTTGGGAGTAGTGTCAGAGCCTTAGTTAGGGACAGTGTCAGGGTCTGAGGTAGAAGTAGTCTCAGGGCCTTAGTTAGGTAGCGTGTCAATGTCTAAGTAAGTAGTAGTGTGAGGGCCTTAGTTAGGGACAGTGTCAATGCCTGTGTTGGGAGTAGTGTCAGAGACTTAGTAAGGGACACCGTCAGTGCCTGCGTTGGGAGTAGTATCAGGCCCTTCGTTAGGGACAGTGTCAGGGTCTGAGGTAGAAGTAGTCTCAGGGCCTTAGTTAGGTAGCGTGTCAATGCCTAAGTAAGTAGTAATGTGAGGGCCTTAGTTAGGGACAGTGTCAATGCCTGTGTTGGGAGTAGTGTCAGAGACTTAGTAAGGGACACCGTCAGTGCCTGCGTTGGGAGTAGTGTCAGAGCCTTAGTTAGGGACACCGTCAGTGCCTGCGTTGGGAGTAGTGTCAGGGCCTTACTTAGGGACAGCGTCAGTGCCTGAGTTAGGAGTAGTGTGATGGCCGTAGTTAGGGACACTCTCAGTGCCAGAGTTGGGGGTAGTGTCAGGCCTTTGTTAGGGACTGTGCCTGGGCCTGAGTTAAGAGTAGTGTCAAGTCCTTAGTTAGGGACAGTGTTAGTGCCTGAGTTGAGAGTAATGTCAAGACCTTAGTTAGGGACAATGTCAGTGCGTAGTTTGGGAGTACTGTCAGGGCCTTAGTTAGGGACAGTGTCAGTGCCTGAGTTGGGAGTACTGTCAGGGCGTATTTAGGGACAGTCTCAATGCCTATTTTGGGAGTAGTGTCACGGCCTTAGTTAGTGATATTATCAGTGCCTGAGTAAGGAGTAGTGTCCGGGCCTTAGTTAGGGACAGTGTCAGTTGCTTAGTTAGGAGTAGCGTCACGAACTAAGTTAGGGCCAGTGTCAGTGCCTGAGTCAGGAGTAGAGTCAAGGCCTAAGTTAAGGACAGTGTCATTGCTTGAGATAGGAGTAGTGTCAGGGCCTTAGTTAGGGACATTGTCAGGGCATGATTTAGGAGATGTGTTAGGGCGTGAGCTATGAAGAGTGTCAGGGCCTTAGTTAGTGACAGTGTCAGTGCTGAGTTTGGAGTAGTATCAGGGCCTTAGTTAGAGACAGTGTCAGGGCCTGAGTTAGGTGTACGTCAGGGCCTTAGTTAGGGACAGTGTCAGAGCCTGATTTAGGAGTAGTGTCAGAGGCTTTGTTAGGGACAGTGTCAGGGCCTGAGTTAAGAGTAGTGTCACAGCTTTAGTTAGGACCAGTGTCAGGGCCTTAGTTAAGTCCAACATCAGCGCCTATGATAGGAATCAGATCAGGACCTGTGTTCCAGGTAATGTCAGGGCCTTATTTAAGAACAGTGTCAGGGCCTGAGTCCTGACTTACTCCTTACTCTCCTCACTAAGGACTTTGGACACTACTGCTAATTCAGGCCCTGATAATGTCCCTAACTAAGGCCTTGACACTTTCCTTGGCTAAGGCCCTGAACTTCTCCTAAGTCAGGCCCTGATACTGTCCCTAACAATGGCCCTGACACTACACCTAACTAAGGCCCCGACATGATACCTAACAAAGGCTTTGTTGCTAGTCCAAACTAAAGCCCTAAAATTGGTCCTAAATAAGGCCTTGACACTAATCCTAACTCAGGCCCTAAAACTGTCCCTAACTAAGGCCCTGATAGTATGCCTAACTCAGGCCCTCATACGATTCCTAACAATGGCTCTGATGCTAGTCCAAACTAAGGCCCTGAAATTGGTCCTAAATAAGGCCTTGACACTAATCCTAACTCAGGCCCTAGCACTGTCCCTAACTAGGTCTCAGACAGTACACCTAAATCAGACCCTGACACTGTCCCTAAGTGAGGCCCTGAGGCTGTCCCTCACAGAGGTCCTGATAATGTCTTTAACTAAACTCTAATGCTGATCTTACAGAGACCCTTATGTTGATCCTATGTCATGCCCTGACGCTGTCCGTAGCTAAGGCCCTGACTCTAGGCATCACTCAGGCCCTGTCGCTCTCCCTACGTCAGGCTAAGACTCTGTCCCTACCTGAAGCCCTGGCACTGGGCCTAAATTAGGCACTGATGCTCTAATTAGCTATGGTCTTGACACTATCCCTAGGTCCTTTCCTGACACTATCCCTAGATCTTAACCTAAACTTGTCTTTAGCTATTGTCGAGCCTCTTATGCTAACTAAATCCCTGATGCTGTCTCTAACTAAGAGCCTGAAATTAGTCCCGAGGCCGTCAACCTGTCCCTAACTGAGGTTGGAGGCTCATCCTAACTGAGGCGCTGACACTGTCCCTAACTAAAGCCCTGACACTACACCTAACTCAGTCCCTGACACTGTACTTTACAAGGGCTCTGATGCTAGTCCTAACTCAGGTCCTGACACTGTCTCTAAGTAAGGCTCAGAATTTGCCCCTAATATAGGCCCTGCTGTCAGCAATAACTAAAAACTGGACACTAGCCTGAGTTAATATCCTGACATATTTCTAACCAAGGTCCTGACACTGTCCCTAAGAAAGCCCTGTCGCTGTCCCTGTGTTAAGAACTGAGGCTGTCCCTAACTCAGGCCCTGAAGCTTTCCCTAACTGAGGCCTAGAAGCTGTGACTAAGTCAGGCCCTGATCATATCTGTAACAAAGACGCTAAGGCTGATCCAACAGAGGCGCTGATTCTGTTCCTAAGTCATGCCCTGACAGTGTCCTCAGCTAAGGGCCTGACGCTAGGCCTCACTCAGGCCCTGTCGCTCTCCCTAAGTCAGGCTCTGATGCTGTCCCTACCTGAAGCCCTGACACTGGTTCTAAATAAGGATCTGATACTCTCAGTAACTAAAGTTTTGACACTATGCTTAGGTCCTTTCCTGACACTATCCCTAGACCATAACCTGACCCTGTCCCTAGCAAATGTCGTGCCTCTTATGCTAACTACAGCCCTGCTGCTGTCCTTAACTAAGGGCCTAAAATTACTCTCGAGGCTGTGACCCTGTCCGTACCTAAGGCCTCGATGTTCGTCCTAATTCAGGGCCTGACACTGTCCCTAACTAAGGCCCTGCTGCCGTCAATATCTAAAGTCCTGACACTATCCTGAGCTAATTTCTTGACCCATCTCTTACCAAGGTCCTGAAACTGTCCCTAAGGAAGCCCTGATGCTGTCTCCAAGTGAGGCCTTGAGGCTGTCCCTAACAGAGGCCCTGATAATATCTTTCACATAGCCCCTGAGGCTGATCCTACCGGGGCTCTTATGCTGCTCCTAAGTCATGCCCTGACACTGTCTCTAGCTAAGGCCCTGACGCTAGGCCTCACTCAGGCCCTGTCCCACTCCCTAAGTCAGGCTCTGACGCTGTTCCTACCCGAAGCCCTGACACTCACTGCTCCTAAATTAGGTCCTGATGTGCTAAGTAACTAAGGTCTTGACACTATCCCTAGGTCATTTCCTGACACTCTCCCTAGACCTTAACCTAACCTTCTCTTTAGCTAATGTCGAGATTAGCTAAAGAGATTCTTTAGAACGAGATTCTTTCATCTTCTGAATATAGTTTTCTTCAAAACATAATTTTTATAGTGTTACTAACTTTAAACAAAATGTACTCAACTGCTGTGGAATATTCCTTCATAGGAGCGTGCATGGTTCACTTCTGCATCTGCTTGTGGTGGTGTTCAGGTTGCTTTCAGCTGTAGATCCCCTTATGCTAGCTAAATCCCTGATTCTGTCCCTAAATGAGGCCCTGAATTTAGGTCCGAGGCCGTGAACCTGTCCCTAACTGAGGCCTGGAGGCTCGTTCTAATGCAGGCCCTGACACTGTCCCCAACTAAGGCTCTGACACTACACCTAACTCAGTCACTGACACTGTACCTAACAAAGGCTCTGATGCTAGTCCTAACTTAGGCCCTGACACTGCCTCTAACTAAGGCCCTGCTGCCGTCAATATCTGAACACCTGATATTATCCTGAGCTAATAGCCTGACCCATGTCTTACCAAGGTCCTGAAACTTTCCCAAAGTAAGCCCTGACGCTGCCCCTAAGTGAGGCCTTGAGGCTATCCCTAACGGAGGCCCTGATAATAGCTTTAACGAAGACCCTAATGCTGATCCTACAGAGGCCTTTATGCTGCTCCTAAGTCATGCCCTGATACTGTCCCTTACTCAGGCCCTAAAGATAGGCCTCACTTAGGCCCTGTTGCTGTACCTCAGTTAGGCTCTGACGCTGTCCGTACATCCAGCCCTGGCGCTGGTCCTGATTAAGGCGCTCACGCTGCTGCTAACTAAGGCCCTGATGCTCTCAATAACTAAGGTCTTCTCGTTAGCCCTTGGTCATCTCCTTGCACTATCTCTGGCCTGGGACCTGACTCTGTCCCGAGATAATCTCCTGCATCTTCTGCTAACTGAAACCCTAATGCTCTCCCTAACTAAGGCCCTGACTACTCCTAACTAAGGCCATGACACTGAATCTAACAAAGGCCCGGAATCTGTCCTTAATATAGGCCCTGCTGCCAGCAATAACTAAAATCCTGACACTCTCCTGAGCTAATATCCTGACTCATTTCTAACCAAGGTCCTGACACTGTCCCTAAGAAAGCCCTGTCGCTGTCTTTAAGTGAAGACCTGAGGCTGTCTGTAACTCAGACCCTGAAGCTTTCCCTAACTGAGGCCTTGACGCTGTGACTAACTTGGGCTCCGGTCATGTCTTTAACTAAGAGCCTAAAGCTGATCCAACAGAGGCACTGATGCTGCTCCTAAGTCATTCCCTGACAGTGTCCCCAGCTAAGGGCCTGACATCAGGCCTCACTCAGGCCCTGTCGCTCTTCCTAAGTCAGGCCCTGATGCTGTGCCTACCTGAAGCCCTAACGCTGCTTCTGAATAAGTCCCTGAGAGTCTCAGTAACAAAGGTCTTCACACTCTCCTTAGGTCATTTCCTGACACGATTCCAAGCCTTTACCCTAAACCTGTCCCGAGCTAATGTCCTACCTCTTATGCTAACTGAAGACCTTATGCTGTGCCTAATTCAGGCACTGAATTTAGTCCCAAGGCCGCTAGACTGTCCCTAACTCGGCTCAATGCCCTTATCGTCACAATGTTCCATGACCACTGTCATCACAATGCTCCACGCCCTTGTCATCACAATGCTCCATAACCCCTGTCATCACAATGCTCCATGACTTTTGTCATCGCAATGCTACATGCCATTGTCATCACAATGCTCCATGCCCTTATCATCACAATGCTCCATGACCCCTTTCATCACAATGCTCCATGACCATTGTCTCAAATGCTACATGTCTGTGAAATCACAAAGCTCCATGCCCCCTGTCATCACAAGTCTCCATGACTCTTGTCATCACAATGCTCCATGACCCTTGTCATCACAATGCTCCATGATCCTTGTAATCAAAATGCTCCTTGACCCTTTCTTCACAATGTTACAGTACCCCTTTCTTCACAATGCTCCATGCCGCTGGTCACCACAATGCTCCATGACTTCTGTCATCACAATGCTCCATGTCTCTTGTCATTAAAATGCTCCATGGCCCCTGTCATCACAATGCTGCATGATGCTTATAATCTCAATGCTCCATGGTCCTCGTCATCACAAATCTCCACGCATCTGTCATCACAATGCTCCATGACCCCTGTCATCCCAATGCTCCATAGCACTTTTCATCACAATGCTCCATGACCACTTTTATCACAATGTTCCATGACCACTTTAATCACAGTGCTCCATGACCACTTTCATCACAATGCCCCATGACCCCTGTAATCAAAATGCTCCATGGCCCTTGTCGCCACAATGCTCCAGGACCCGTCATCACAATTCTCCATGGCCCTTGTCATCACAATGCTCCATGGCGCTTGTCATCACAATGATCCAGAGCCTTAGTGCTTGAGTTGGGAGTAGTGTCATTGCCTCAGTTAGGGACACTGTCATTGCCTGAATTGGGAGTAGTGTCAGAGCCTTAGTTAGGGACAGCGCCAGGGCGAGTTGGGAGTAGTGCCAGTGCCTTAGTTAGGGACAGCACCAGTGCTTGCGTTGGGAATAGTGTCAGGGCCATAGTTAGGGACAGTGTCAGTGGCTGAGATGGGAATAGTGTCAGGGCCTTAGTTACGGACATTGTCAGTGCCTAAGTTGGGATTTTTGTCAGGGTCTTTATTATGGACAGTGTCAGGGCCTGAGTTAAGAGTAGTGTCAGGGCCTTAATTTGGAAGAGTGTCAGTGTCTCAGTTTGGAGTAGTGTCAGACCCTTGGTTAGGAACAGCCTCAGTGCCTGAGTTGGGAGTAGTGACATGGCTTAAGTTATGGACAGTGTCAGTGACTGAGTTAAGAATAGTCTCAGGACCTTAGTTAGGGACAGTGTCAGTGACTGTGTTAGGAATAGTGTCAGCGCCTAAGTTAGGAATAGTCTGAGACCGGTAGTTAGGAACAGTGTCAGGGCCTGAGTTGTGAGTAGTTTCAGGGCCTTAGTTAGAGAAAGTGTCAGTGCCGGGTTTGGGAGTTATGTCAGGGCCTTAGTTAGGGACAGTGTCAGTGCCTGAGTTGGGAGTAGTGTCAGGGCCTAGTTAGGGACAGGGTCAGTGCCTGAGTTGGGAGTAGTTTCAGGGCCTTAGTTAGAGAAAGTGTCAGTGCCGGAGTTGGGAGTTATGTCAGGCCCTTAGTTAGGGACAGTGTCAGTGCCTGAGTTGGGAGTAGTGTCAGGTCCTAGTTAGGGACAGGGTCAGTGCCTGAGTTGGGAGTAGTTTCAGGGCCTTAGTTAGAGAAAGTGTCAGTGCCAGAGTTGGGAGTTATGTCAGGGCCTTAGTTAGGGACAGTGTCAGGGCCTGAGTTGGGAGTAGTGTCAGGGCCTAGTTAGGGACAGTGTCAGTGCCTGAGTAGGAAGTAGTGTCAGGGCATTAGGGACAGTGTCAGTGGCTGCAATGGGAGTAGTGTCAGGGTCTTAGTTAGGGAGAGTGTCAGTGCCTGTGTTGGGAATAGTCTCAGGGTCTTTTCTGGGGACAGCATCAGGGCATGAGTTAAAAGTAGTGTCAAGGCCTTAGTTAGGGAGAGTGTCAATGCCTGTGTTGGGAGTAGTGTCAGAGACTTAGTAAGGGACACCGTCAGTGCCTGCGTTGGGAGTAGTGTCAGAGCCTTAGATAGGGACACCGTGAGTGCCTGCGTTGGGAGTAGTATCAGGCCCTTCGTTAGGGACAGTGTCAGGGTCTGAGGTAGAAGTAGTCTCAGGGCCTTAGTTAGGTAGCGTGTCAATGCCTAAGTAAGTAGTAGTGTGAGGGCCTTAGTTAGGGACAGTGTCAATGCCTGTGTTGGGAGTAGTTTCAGAGACTTAGTAAGGGACACCGTCAGTGCCTGCGTTGGGAGTAGTGTCAGAGCCTTAGTTAGGGACACCGTGAGTGCCTGCGTTGGGAGTAGTATCAGGCCCTTCGTTAGGGACAGTGTCAGGGTCTGAGGTAGAAGTAGTCTCAGGGCCTTAGTTAGGTAGCGTGTCAATGCCTAAGTAAGTAGTAGTGTGAGGGCCTTAGTTAGGGACAGTGTCAATGCCTGTGTTGGGAGTAGTGTCAGAGACTTAGTAAGGGACACCGCCAGTGCCTGCGTTGGGAGTAGTGTCAGAGCCTTAGTTAGGGACACCGTCAGTGCCTGCGTTGGGAGTAGTGTCAGGGCCTTACTTAGGGACAGCGTCAGTGCCTGAGTTAGGAGTAGTGTGATGGCCGTAGTTAGGGACACTCTCAGTGCCAGAGTTGGGGGTAGTGTCAGGCCTTTGTTAGGGACTGTGCCAGGGCGTGAGTTAAGAGTAGTGTCAAGTCCTTAGTTAGGGACAGTGTTAGTGCCTGAGTTGAGAGTAATGTCAAGACCTTAGTTAGGGACAATGTCAGTGCGTAGTTTGGGAGTACTGTCAGGGCCTTAGTTAGGGACAGTGTCAGTGCCTGAGTTGGGAGTACTGTCAGGGCGTATTTAGGGACAGTCTCAAAGCCTATTTTGGGAGTAGTGTCTCGGCCTTAGTTTGTGATATTATCAGCGCCTGAGTAAGGAGTAGTGTCCGGGCCTTAGTTAGGGACAGTGTCAGTTGCTTAGTTAGGAGTAGCGTCACGGCCTAAGTTCGGGCCAGTGTCAGTGCCTGAGTCAGGAGTAGAGTCAGGGCCTAAGTTAAGGACAGTGTCATTGCTTGAGATAGGAGTAGTGTCAGGGCCTTAGTTAGGGACATTGTCAGGGCATGATTTAGGAGTTGTTTTAGGGTGTGAGCTATGAATAATGTCAGGGCCTTAGTTAGTGACAGTGTCAGTGCTGAGTTTGGAGTAGTATCAGGGCCTTAGTTAGAGACAGTGTCAGGGCCTGAGTTAGGTGTACGTCAGGGCCTTAGTTAGGGACAGTGTCAGAGCCTGATTTAGGAGTAGTGTCAGAGGCTTTGTTAGGGACAGTGTCAGGGCCTGAGTTAAGAGTAGTGTCACAGCTTTAGTTAGGACCAGTGTCAGGGCCTTAGTTAAGTCCAACATCAGCGCCTATGATAGGAATCAGATCAGGACCTGTGTTCCAGGTAATGTCAGGGCCTTATTTAAGAACAGTGTCAGGGCCTGAGTCCTGACTTACTCCTTACTCTCCTCACTAAGGACTTTGGACACTACTGCTAATTCAGGCCCTGATAATGTCCCTAACTAAGGCCCTGACACTTTCCTTGGCTAAGGCCCTGAACGTCTCCTAAGTCAGGCCCTGATACTGTCCCTAACAATGGCCCTGACACTACACCTAACTGAGGCCCCAACATGATACCTAACAAAGGCTTTGTTGCTAGTCCAAACTAAAGCCCTAAAATTGGTCCTAAATAAGGCCTTGACACTAATCCTAACTCAGGCCCTAAAACTGTCCCTAACTAAGGCCCTGATAGTATGCCTAACTCAGGCCCTCATACGATTCCTAACAATGGCTCTGATGCTAGTCCAAACTAAGGCCCTGAAATTGGTCCTAAATAAGGCCTTGACACTAATCCTAACTCAGGCCCTAGCACTGTCCCTAACTAGGTCTCAGACAGTACACCTAAATCAGACCCTGACACTGTCCCTAAGCAAGGCCCTGACACTACTCCTAACTCAGTCCCTTACACTGTACCTAACAAAGTCTCTGATGCTAGGCCTAACTCAGGCCCTGAAACCGTCTGTAACTAAGGCCCTGCTGCCATCACTATCAAAAGTCCTGACATTATCCTGAGCTAATATCCTGACCTATGTCTTTCCAAGGTCCTGAAACTGTCCCAAAGTAAGCCCTGACGCTGTCCCTAAGTGAAGACCTGAGGCTGTCCCTAACTCAGGCCCTGAAGCTTTCCTGAACTGAAGCCTTGAAGCTGTGACTAATTCAGGCCCTGATCATGTACCTAACGAAGACCTTAATGCTGATCCAGCAAAGACGCTGATGCTGCTCCAAAGTCATGCCCTGACAGTGTGCCCAGCTAAGGGCCTGACGCTACGCCTCACTCAGGCCCTGTCGCTCTCCCTAAGTCAGGCCCTGACACTGTCACTAACTAAGGCCCTGACTCTACTCCTAATTCAGTCCCGAACATTGTGTCTAACAAAGGCTCTGATGCTAGTCGTAACTCAGGGCCTGACACTGTCTCTAACTAAGGGCTGCTGCCATCAACATCTAAAGTCCTGACATTATCCGGAGCTAATAACCTGACCCATGTCTTACCAAGGTCCTGAAACTGTCCCAAAGTAAGCCCTGACGCTGTCCCTAAGTGAGGCCCTGAAGCTTTCCCTACCTAACTCAGGCCTTGATGCTGTGACTAACTCAGACCCTGATCATGTCTTTAACTAAGACCCTAAGGCTGATCCAACAGAGGCCCTGATGCTGCTCCTAAGTCATGCCCCGATAGTGTCCCCCACTAAGTGTCTGATGCTAGGCCTCACTCAGACCCTATCGCTCTCCCTAAGTCAGGCTCTGATGCTGTCCCTACCTGAAGCCCTAACACTGGTTCTGAATAAGGTCCTGAGAGTCTCCATAACAAAGGTCTTCACACTTTGTCATTTCCTGACACTATCCCTAGATGTTAAACTGACACGGCCACTAGCTAATGTCCTGCCTCTTATGCTAACTGAAGTCCTTAGGCTGTGCCTACCTCAGGCACTGAATTTAGTCCCAAGACCATGAAACTGTCCCGAACTAAGGCCTAGATGCTCGCCCTACATCCGGCCCTGACACTGTCCCTAACTAAGGCCCTAACACTATTGCTAACTGAGGATCTGACACTGGACCTATCAGAGGCCCTCTACTCCTAACTAACGCCTTGAAACTTTCCCTAACGTAGGCGCTGCTACCATCAATATCTAAAGTCCTGACATGATCCTGAGCTAATATCCTGACCCATGTCTTACCAAGGTCCTGAAACTCTCCCAACGTTAGCCCTGACACTGTCCCTAAGTGAGGCCCTGAGGCTGTCCCTCACAGAGGTCCTGATAATGTCTTTAACTAAACTCTAATGCTGATCTTACAGAGACCCTTATGTTGATCCTATGTCATGCCCTGACGCTGTCCGTAGCTAAGGCCCTGACTCTAGGCATCACTCAGGCCCTGTCGCTCTCCCTACG